>NC_136273.1:95905527-96140527 GCF_964187855.1 Myxine glutinosa | reverse complement strand
ATTATATATATATATATATATATATATATATATATATATACAGACTTGGCATTTAATATGGAATAATTATTTTTTCTTGACTTGGGTTTACTTTCTTAACTCAGAATATCAATCTGGTGAGTTTCTTTTACACTTTGGTGATTTATTTGTTGAAAGAACCATGTCACTGATTGTCTGTCGCAGCAAGAAGTCAACAACAGGGTTATATCACAGGTGGCATGGCAAAATGTACGGACAGGTGCATTTGATGATTGGCTTCACAGTCGGGTATACAAGGGTTGTTGCGTTCTGTATTGTTGGAAAACAGCTGCTGCACATCTCCAAAAGTTATTGCCGCTTCCTCTGGAGATGGTCCGTCAACTCGACAATGCTGTTTGTCATGGAGTGGTGGCTTTACGAAATTACGGCATGAAACAGCGTGTATATATATATATACACATACACATAGACATACACATACACACATACAAATTGTTGCGGAACCCAACGTCGGCCTCTGTTCCCCTTATCGAGGGGGGATTAATCCCCTCGTCTATGACTGGCCGACATGGTCCCTGACGCTGCACAGCTCCCTCCGGAAAGGCAGGTGCGCAACCCCGTTCGCGTCCGCGGACAAATGTTAATTGCCGAGCGGTTTAGCAACCGCGGCACGAACCATTTAACAGAAACTAAACCCGATCCTTAAACGTTGGCCAAAATCGCGCCACAGGTATTCAATGAGGGAAAAGACAAGGACGAAACGGTGTGAAGAAGAAGAAGAAGACAAAAGTAAGAAGAACAAATATGATTTATTACTATTATTTACAAGTCAAAACGAAACCAAGGAAGGAGGAAGAATAATAAAATAAAGACAGAAGGAGTAAGAAGACACAGTGCAAATATTAGCTTACCTATAAACAGTTTTACTTAACCCAGGACAAGACACACAAAACAGACGCCAATCAAACTCACACGAATGGGGAATGGAGGCAGGAACGAATGGCTGGAAGGAGAGGAAGGTTCAGCTGTACGCTGGCTGGAGCTTGATCCCGCACGGGACGTCGGGCTGGACCTCGACGGCCACCGATGCCACCGCAATCTGGTTCCCGCGTAGCAGCGGGTCTAAGCTGCGTGGTCTCAAAGCTGCGTGGTGGATTCAAAGCTGCATGGTGGACTCAAAGCTCATCTCCCATCTGCCGCATCTCTCTCGTGGGGGCGTTGCATGACGGGTTCTCTCTCTGCAGAACTGCTCGTGGGGCTCCTCTACTCATCTCTGGTGGGGGCGTCGGGCCGCCGGTTATATGGGCCACACCCTCGAACCTTCGCGAACCTCCCCGAGCGTTCTCTCTCCGCCCTCTCAAGCCAAACCCCTTGTACTTGGTTGGTTGTCCGGGGCTGGCTCACTCCTCCCCTCTATGACGAGGTGGAGACACGCCTTTCTTCTCTGGGATTACCTCGTGGCTAATGGAGTCTTGCGGCGAAGAACACAACCCCAAAGCAGCAGTGGCGAACGCCGCCTTGCTGGCAGGTTTTCGGAGGCCATGGGGATATTTCAGGGGATTCTACCTTATTTGAATTCGGTGCAATGCACTGTCAACTAGTGGGAACAGAGCCTTCAACTACATAGAATAAGGAGATAACTATTTAAGAGGGTATATGATTGGCTACGTGTATGTATATGGAGTAACTAGGAGGACGACCTATTACCTTTACACACGGAGGGTGATATTTACAACAATTCTCATTACACTTACAACAATACAAAAAAACAGGATTCTCAAATCCGCAACAATATGTACATACAGTCACGTGAAAAAGTAAGTACACCCCATGTAAAGTTTGGACTTTTTCAACATATTTCAACATACAGCTATTTGATCTTCATTTCAACAATATTGATAGATAAAGGTGATATAATACAACAAATATCATGAAACATTTACATTTTGTAGTCCCTTGGATAATTTAAGTAAACATAAATGCAAATTTCGCATGTGGAAAAAGTAAGTACACCCCTACATTTATCACTACTTCAAATACCTAAAATTAGAATCAGGTGCACCAGCTCAGGTGCAAATGATTAGAACATCGTTAGAGAGGATCTTGGAGGAACCTGTCTTATTTAAACCTCAGACATTTGGTTTGGTTTGCTCTTTGTTGTTGAAGTGTGCGGCATCACCATGCCGAGATCAAAAGAGCTCTCTGAGGCCTTCAGAAAGAAGGTTGTAGATGCCTACGAGTCTGGGAAGGGATTTAAAAAGATCTCCAAACAATTTGAAATCAATCATTCGACTGTCCGGAAGATCATCTACAAGTGGAGAAGATTCCAAACAACTGCCAACTTGTTCAGGCCAGGCCGCCCCAGCAAGTTCAGCCCGAGAGCAGACCGCAAGATGCTGAAAGAAGTCCCTAAGAACCGCAGAATGTCATCACGGGATCGACAGGTAGCTCTTGCCACTGTTGATGTCAAAGTGCACGAGTCTACCATAAGAAAGAGGCTGCACAAATTTGATCTACATGGAAGGTGTGCCAAGAGGAAACCTTTGCTGTCCAGAAAGAACATCAGGGCAAGTCTAAAATTTGCCAATGAACACCTCGGCAAAGACCAGCACTTCTGGAACAATGTGCTCTGGACAGATGAGTCAAAGGTAGAGCTATTTCGCCACAGTACCAGAAGACATGTTTGGCGAAAACCAAAGACAGCATTTGACCACAAGATCCTGATACCAACTGTAAAGCATGGTGGTGGAAATATTATGGTTTGGGGCAGCTTTGCTGCATCAGGGCCTGGGCAGCTCACCATCATATAATCCACTATGAATTTTTCATTGTACCAGAGGGTGCTTGAGGATAATGTGAGGCCATCTGTCAGAAAGGTGAAGCTCAACCGAAGGTGGACCTTGCAACATGACAATGCCCCTAAACATACCAGTAAATCCACCAAGGAATGGCTGAAAAGAAAGAAATGGAGGGTTCTGGGATGGCCAAGTCAAAGCCCGGATCTAAATCCCATCGAGATGTTGTGGGGGGATTTGAAACGAGCTGTGCATGCAAGAAACCCCCCAAACATCGCACAGCTGAAAGAATTCTGCATGGAGGAATGGGCAAAAATTTCTCCCAGTCGATGTCAGGGACTGGTAGACAGTTATAACAAACGCCTACTTGAGGTTGTTTCTGCCAAAGGGGGCAATACCACCTATTAGAGCCAAGGGTGTACTTACTTTTTCCACATGCGAAATTTGCATTTATGTTTATTTAAATTATACAATGGACTACAAAATGTAAATGTTTCATGATATTTGTTATATTATATCACCTTTATCTATCAATATTGTTGAAATGAAGATCAAATAGCTGTATGTTGAAATATGTTGAAAAAGTTAAAACTTTACATGGGGTGTTCTTACCTTTTCACGTGACTGTACATATACAGTGCCTATAGAAAGTCCAAACCCCCTTTAACATTTTTCACATTGTTTCCTTATATTCTTGAATTATAATGTTGCCAATTGCTGTCAATGGTGCTTCCACCATGTGTTATCAGTGAGGTGGACACTTATCCAAAAAATATATTTTAGTTTTGTATTTTTCATTAATTTTCTGAAATTTGTAGAATTTGTTTTTCATTTGTAAGTGTGGGTTATGATATGTGAATAAAGGTGGAAAAGGCCTGATTTAATGCAATTTAATTCCAGATTACAAGGCAACAAAAGGTGAAAATTTTGAAAGTGGGTGTTTAGACTTTCTATAGGTACTGTATATACAGATCAAACTCCCTAACTTGACGAGGAAGCAAGGCACAGATTGAGTCTCATTCTCACCCCAGCAATTGCTGCACAACCTATTAGCAACGAGTGTTGTCTGCCACACAAACACATTGTCTGTGCCCTGCTGATCACCCGTCAGGAGGTTTGCAGCAGGAATATTAAAATGAACCAAAGAAGCATACAAAGATGGTTAGGGTTCGGGTTAGGGTTAGGCCTAAGACATGACCGTAACGGCATGTGCATCAATTATACCAACACATGATTGGTATACACATCTCGGCCTTCCTCTATTTGTGACCATAGAGCTTCACTCTCAGTCTCCAAAGACTTGAGTACCATACGGATGCCTCCGAGTTTGGAGATGATGTGTTGGTATAATTTATGCACATGACATCAGCGTCGTCATGGGGCAGTGTGCTTCTTCTGTTAATTTATATATATTTATAAATCTATATATATAATTTTCTTGTTGACAAAGGGGTCGAGGGCCATAAGTGAAGACCGGCACGGGTTCGCAAAGGTTCTTGCGCCATTTTCTTTTTTTCCGATCACACTGATCTTTACTGTTCTGGCCTTGGGAGTCTGCCGTCTTGTCAATACCGCATGTCGTATTGCGCTGCCAATGGCGAAAAAGGTCATGCTAATAGATCATCGCCGATGGCCTGTGACTTTGAAACCTTGTTAGAGCGGGCTATTCGGCGCAGCCTGTTTATCATCACGGACACTGAGCAATCTGTGACCTTACTCCATTGTCTTCCTGGAACGCGTTTTGCTAATGGTGCCAAGCATGGACCTTGCTGCTCGGTTTCAAAATGCCAGGTGGTCATGTAACGTAAGTACCGAATGTCCCCCCACCTTGGACCGCAGCATTCTGGCAGGTTTTTTTTTCCACTGGTCATGTCCTACTTCGCGCCCTGAAATAGCAGCCAGCACTCTGTCGCAACGTTATTGCTTTCGACATCTGCTTTAAAAGCGCACGGATCATTAGCCTGGTGATCGCTGCAGCAAGAAAAGAAAACCCGCCAACAATGTACACGAACCGCCCTGATTAGCCTTTTTACACAAAGGCAATGGATTTTCTTTATTATTATTGTATAACACATCCGCTCCATCGATTTGTACGGGAGGGAAGAGAAAAAGTATGCGAGGAAGCGCAGGGCCTTAACTCCGCCAAGCAAGTCTATCTGATTCATCACATTGCCCTTTCAGGATGTCTGGAACTGTCGAAGCAGATTCTTGGGGAAGGAGACAAACCTGGTGGTTTGTTATTGGTATGTGGGATTTGAATGACTTCATGTTGTCTGATCTGAAAGTGGATTATAGTCTCATCTTGGCTCCTGCCATGTCTGTGACCCACAACTGGCTGTGTGACGTTTTGAGCACGTGTACGTTTATAACGAGATGAGATTGCAATTCTATTGCTCATTAATCACATTTCCACCTCCAAGAACATCTTCTGTATTTTACACTTCCTTAAAACGAGACCATTAAATATCAAAGCAGTACGAGTTATTGATCTGTCTTTACTCATGTGGTTAGGGATGTGTGGAAGTTATCAGTTCGAAAACAATAGTTTCCAACCTGCTTATGAGCCAGAAGTTTGATAGATCGTAACACCCACTCCCAGTGATATTGAGAAAAAAATTGGTACAGTTTGTTCTCATATTTTCTTTATTATGGTGTTCTGTTTCTCAGTGGCTGAAACACCGAAATGACTGGTTCTGCAGGAGTTTGGAACAAACTCTTCTCTGAGCAATTTCAACAATTTTCTATTTTTCTGTATGCAAGTATTATGTTTAGTAAACTAGAATGAGAAATCAAAGATTGCATACCCTCGTCCTGACTTATTTTGTGTGGTTTTATAGTATGTATTGTTACAGTTGTCGGGGTAGGTGATGACATACCATAGTGGAGATAGAACTGTGTAGGGTAGCATGGACCGCGTGCGAGTAGGAAGCCGATCTCGATGTATTTAAGTAGGGGAAAACTGTGAGCTTAAGATTGTTTCTGTGTCTTCACACGGGGGGTGGAGCTTGTGTTATATAGATAAGGGTTAAGATTAGATTAGATAGATCAACAAGCCGGACATAAAAACGCACATCTCCAACCAACAATAACAACAACTGCCGACAGAAACCCAAACATTCCCGAGCAGAGCCAAACGGTCCCGATAGACAATTAACCCCGCCCACCAATTGAGCAAGGAAAACGTCCACGCCCTGAAGTTTGTCATTGGCCGAGCCCGACCATGGGGCGATTCAGTTGAACTCGGCGATTGGTTGGGGTGATTTCAAGGTGACTTCAGGGCAAGGAGTTTCGAGGAGGAGAAGAGGAAAAATCGCTCGCTTTCTCTCTCATGCTGGCTTCGTGGCGGGCGGACCCTTTGTTTCTGGCTCTCGGCTGCGGCTGGCTCGTGTGCGCTTTTTGAGGAGGACTGTTCAGAGCTCAGATAACCTATGCAACGTTGGAGCCAGGGGTGTTGTTTGCCGGTGGTGTTTTTTGGGGGAGCTGGAGCTGCGTTACGTTTCGGGGAGAGACAACAGCAAAAGAGGACCGGCTGCACGAACCCCCTCATGTTCGTGGCGACGCAGAGATGAACTTCGCGCCATCTTGTGCGTTTCCCGCACGAGCGGCTTTGGGCCGCCTGGTGCTTCCGACACCACATTCAACGATCTCGTTGAGCAAGCTGAGTATAATGGTATATGCTTTGTACGTACTGGTTAAAAAAAAGAGAGTGTGTACTAATGGACACCACTAGGTGGCATTTATGGCCTACATTAGCACGTTCTGTGCAGACAAACAAACAAAAAAACAAACAGACAAATACCCTCTCCTTTGACAAGGGTAAAAATATTTCCTTATTACATATTATACAGGGTGTTCCAAAAAGATCCGGACAACTTTGGTTGTTAATATATTTAGAACCACAAATGATATAATGATACCCTTTGGTTTATATACTCTTTGGTAAATTATATTTAGAACCACAATACTCTTCAATGTGAGCTCCGTTTGTCGTGTGCAGGACATCAAAGCGGTACACGAGTTCTTGCCATGTTCTGCTCAGCATGTTTGCGTACACCAGTGCGCATGCAGCTGTGATCTGAGAACGAAGATCCTGCAGGTTTGCCACCTTGGTGTTGCAGACAACACCTTTGATAAATCCCCACAGGAAAAAAATCAAGGGGGTTTATGTCTGGTGATCGTGGGGGCAATGCGGTTGGTTCGTCTCTGCCAATCCAGTGACCTGGAAATGTTTCATTCAGGAAAATTCCTGTTGAAAAATGATATCGGGGTGCAGGTCTTCAATCTGTTGGAAAGCAAATCCTTGCAACATGTTAAGGTAAATTGTTGAGGTCACTGTATCCTTCGCAAATAAAAAGCAGACCCACCAAGCAGTCATGGAGAAGGCCACACTACACATTGGCCTTTGGACTGTGTCGTATGTGTTCAATGACCATGTGGGGGTTTTCAGAGACTCAGATCCTCACATTGTGCAGGTTTACCTTCTCCAAGCTTCCTCTGCGAGCATGACCTTTTCAGGTAATCTTCATCAGCCTCAATGTGACTATAGATTTCCAAGGCAAAAACTTTGCTTTTGGCTCCGTCATTTGCTTTGAGTTCCTGCAGAATCCGTACCTTATAGACATAAAGCTTCAGTCTTTCATGCAAACTCCTTTGTACAGTGTTGGTTGGTAGTCCCAGTTCTCTGGATGTGTGTCGGATTGATTTCTGGGACTTTGTTGAAATGATTCACACATTTGTTCAATGTCTACTGGAGTTGTGTTTGGTCGAGCGGAACTTTTCTATTTCAGACAACTTCCAGTCTCCTTAAACTTCATGTACCACTCTCTGATACTAGTCCACATTGGAGGATTCCTCCCATACTTTGTACGGAAATTACGCTGAACTTGCGTGTCGGATCTCCTCTCAATGAACCATTCGACACACTGAGCTTTCTCCTGTGTAGTCGCCAATTTATTTTACATTAAACCACCAGAACTGAAAATAAAGAAAACTATATGAGTTTCTGTATCATATAAAAAAGGGTATTGTTGTATCATTTGTGGTACGAAATATATTAACCAGGTTTGTCCAGGTCTTTTTGGAACACCGTGAATATGCTTATTAATCCAGGTAAGCGTATCTCAAGTCCACTGCAGGAGGAAAACATCTCATGTGTAGTCAGGTTCACTGTGTTTTTTCGTTCAAAATTTTGGTAGATTAACAAAACTATACATTTTTGGAATAGTCAGAGCATGAGGAATCCAAAAATTAATGTTTACATTTGCGTAGACACCTTTGCGAAAATGACCCTCAGGACAGTGATGAAGATCTGTAAAAGCATATTCCTGAACGGTATAGACCTCGTAGATCCTGTGTATAGGACTTATAGTTCAATCTGATACTACCTATAACTTCCTATAACAACCTATAACTTCAAAGGACTTGCAATATCATGTATTATGTAATACAGTTATATCACAAATATAAAGACAATGGTTTTCAATTACCTTTGTTTGTTGCTTTTCTATAATCCTGAGCACTATTTTGAGGCCTTTATTGGATTCCTTGACCCAGAAAACATAGGATTAGCATATTTAATTAAGTCTCTAGGTTGACTAGAAGCCGAGATCGCGCAAAATATGTATTTTATGGCGGCCATTTTCAAAATCCAAAATGGCGGCCATGCAGGTGTCTGTGCAAATGCCAACATTGATTTTCAGATTCTCCGTACTCTGAAGATTCCAAAAATGTACAGGTTTGCTAATCCCAAAATTTTGAACGAAATTATATTTGTTAACATAGTGAACCTGACTAGTGAGTGTGTGTTGTGGAGGAGGTTTGGGCCATTTATTCAGGATGCTGGCAATAGCTTGCCTACGCTACCTAACCTTCCCCGTGGGTTATTTAACGTTCACCAGCTTGTGCGAGCAGATGGGACGGCCGGTTTAACGTCCGTCTGAAGGACGGTACACTTTGGCCTAGTGCAAAGCACCAATCTGACAGATTATGGATGGGTCAGGAATCGAACCCAGGTTAGATAGCTCAAAGAGTTAAGTGGGCTACCTCCACACCCTCCAATCAGACATGTATGTTTGTATTGTTTTTTAAATGATAAAACGTTGGTGAATCAAACTATGATGATTATCTCATTTTGAACGACCCTCATCGGACTGCGTCGGAGCATTGATCAAATTCAAAGTTGTGGCGTTCAGAGAAATAATAAGGAAATCTTTGGAGACACACACACACACACACACACACACACACACACACACACACACACACACACACACACACACACACACACACGCACGCACGCACACACACACACACACACACACACACTTATTGATTTCAGTAACAGTACTCGAATACATTTATGAGGATCAAAGTGTACATGTTTATTCGAATCGTTCCTTAGGGAGTATAAAGCATTACTTGTTAGCCATTGGCCATTTCTGGCAGGACCACAAGAATGACCAGATGGTGTAAGTTTTGGAGAGTTGCTATGAGAGGTAGCATGGACTCGATATGTCTGCACCGAGAAGAGAAGAGTGTTTTCGTTTAGAGAAGGTGAGAACCCTCAAGGATTATTCACACAAAAATTTTTTTGGACTCCCATTTCAAAAATGGTGGATTTCTCCTTTAGACAAGGCGGTGGATTGTTGGGAGAGTCGTTCTGGAATGAATGATCGATTTCAATTTTGGTTTCCGGTTGATCGCTCTATTATTTAATCAATATACCCAAAGAAGCAATTTATACTACAACTGTGTATCCCATCTGGTATTGGGATATTGGTTGCTTCTCATAGGAATACCTGGAGTTCTCCCAAAATAATATCTCTCTATCCTCTACAAAGTGAGTTTTATCTGTAATTTCTGAATCAATATGGTTCTCAGAAATATAGATACATTACTTATTAAATCATACACTCAATATTCAGAGCTGGTATTTCTGATAATCACATATATTAAAGAATAAAAACGATCTTAAACATGTAAAATATGTCTAAAAGGTAACATATGGGCATGGTGTGGGTGGATGGATATCACAAATATATATACAGACTTGGCATTTAATATGGAATATTTTTTTGTGGGGGTGAACTTACTTTTCAAGATGACTTAGAACCAAAAGTTCATTGGAATTATGTTGAAATTATTCTCGATTTTGTTAATGTGACCTTTAAAAGAAACAAAAACCACATTTGACATTTCGAAGCAAATAAATTGATCCTTGAAAGTGATGTAAACTGATATCGAACTCAATTCACGGGCAGTACTGTGTTAAACTTCTGTACGTTTTCCAGAAGTATCTCTTTATTTTGCACATTAGCCAAATTTTTTTTAACAAAAACAAAAGTTAAATTACGACTGGGATTACGGACAGTAAAATTACAGTTCAGTACGTTGTGCAACCCCCACGAGCATTCAGGAGAGCACGTACACGTCGAGGCATGCTGCTCACGAGATTTGCCAAGGTTTGGACATTAATCGCTTGCCATGCAGTGACAATAGCCTGCTGCAATTCACGCACAGAGTTCGGCTGCTGGTCCAAGTGTTCGATTTGACGCGTTAATTCTGCCCACAAGTTCTCTATCGGATTCATATCCGGGGACATGGCAGGCCACTCCATATGCTCTACACCACGGTCAGCAAGAAAGTGTTGGATCATGCGAGCACGATGAGGCCATGCATTGTCATCTTGGAAGACAAAGTTTCCTCGAAAGGCTGCACGAGCAAATGGAAGCAATGTTTCTTCCAGAATGGCCCTGTACTTGAACTGGTTCAGGTTTCCATTCAGAACAACCAGGTCAGTTTTTCCCCCTGCATGAAAAGCATCCCAAACGGTCACCCCACCACCTCCAGCTTGGACTCTTGGCACTATACAATCTTCGTTGTAGGCTTCATGCACTTGTCTGCGCACTCGCACATGGCCATCTTGACGATAGACCAGAAATCAAGATTCGTCACTGAAGATCACGTGATTCCAGTGTCCTGGCCGCCATTGACGGTGCTCTCTGGCCCACTGCAATCGGCGCTGGTGGTGTTGTCTTGTCAGGCGTGGCTTTCTCAGTGGACGCCTGGCACGATAGCCTGCTTGAACTAGTCCTTGGTTGACTCGCCTTCTGGATACAGGCACATTTGTTAGTTGCTGCCACTCAGCCCTAAGCGGCTTAGCTGACTTGGTATGGCCATTGCGGACTAACCGGTGCAGCTGGTGATCATCCCTCCTTGTGGTTTTGCGGGGACGTCCTGGCCTCGATATTGGAGTCGGGACACCCCTCTGAGCATTTCGTTTCGGGATCTTTGACATCTGACCTTGAGTGATGCCATACTGCCAAGCAATAGCACGCTGTTTCATGCCGGAATTTCGTAAAGCCACCACTCCATGACAAACAGCATTGTCGAGTTGACGGACCATCTCCAGAGGAAGCGGCAATAACTTTTGTAGACGTGCAGCAGTTGTTTTCCACTAATACAGAATGCAACAACCCTTATATACCCGATTGTGAAGCCAATCGTCAAATGTACCTGTCCGTACATTTTGTCACACCACCTGTGATATAATCCTGTTATTGACTTCTTGCTGCGACAGACAATCAGTGACATGGTTCTTTTAACAAAGAAATCACCGAAGCATAAAAGAAACTCACCAGATTGATATACTGAGTTCAGAAAGGAAACCCAAGTCAAGAAAAAAAAAATATTCCATATTAAATGCCAAGTCTGTATATATATATTGTTACTGTCGCGGTTAGATGTTATATTGACCGAGCGGTGGTGTATTACCGCGACCTAACACTAACAGTTCCCCCGATTCTTCCCCGACTCACCCGATTCACCCCAAACTTTGGCCGTATCGCACCGCAGCTGCCCAATCTGGAAAAGACTAAAACGACGAATGCAAAGAGGAAGACGAAGGCAAAGAAAGGTTTGGAAATACTACTAAATTTATTTACTATTTACACACATAAGCAAAAAGAAAGCAGTCACGTTTATTTACAACACATAAGACGCAGGTGACACAGTGCATATACTAGCTTACCTACAGTCTTAATTAACCCCGGGACAGAACAAACAAAAGACAGACTCACACGGGGAATGATGACAGGAGTTGGCTGGAAGGAGAGGATGGCTTGGAGCTGTATTGTGCAGCACGATCGGCGCGTTTAGCAGCCGCCGTTCCTTCGCGGCCCTGCTCAAACCCGCCGTCCAGGCCCCAAGCGGCTGTTGGGTGTTGTTGCTGCTGTGGCCGCCGCTGCTTTTCCAGGATTACAACAGGCTTTGTGCTTTCTGGGATGTCCTCTCCTTGGATGTTCTCTATGTTCTCTTGGTCCAATCACTCCTCACCACCGACAACTCAACGCAACCAACGCAACCACTGACCACCACAACGCAACCACTGACGACCAAAACCACACAACTCAGCTCTGCTTCTTGGACCCTCTCTCTTCTCAACGGCTTGGGCTCCCTTTTGTCTGCCGGTCAAAGCTCCTCTCTCAAAGCTTGTCTCAGCTTCTCTTTTGGGAGCGTCACGCTGCGGATTTTAGCTGCGGTCACGCCTGCTCATTCCCTCCTCTCAGCGCCTCTCTTTCTTCTTCAAAAACTCGACTCACTTGGGGAGCATCGCGCTGTGGGTTATATAGGCCCCGCCACTCCACCTTTGCGAACCTCCCCGATCGCTCTTCCTCCGCCCTCTCTAGCCAAACCCCTGGCTCATGGTTGGTCGAGTGGGGCTGGCTCACTCCTCCCCTCTATGACGAGGTGGAGACACGCCTTTCTTCTCCGACCCTGCCTCGTGGTCAATGGCGGTTATTGGAGGGGAGGTAATTGCCAAACGACGAAAAGGGGGAATGGAGGTTTTGGGAATGGGAATGAAGGGAATCTATCTCTTTCACTGGTGCAATGGAGTACTTCAATTAATGGGAGACACAGCCTTACCCTAAAACACAGAATAAGATATAACTATCGAACAGGGGTATTCTATTATTGGCTGACGTGTATGCTTGTGGACTAATTATGGGATGCCCCTTTGACCTTTACACAGCTCCGGAGGCAGGGGGCGCAGAATAAACAATAATAATAATAATAAAGCACACAATCAAAAAAATATACAGTCCTCATATCCGCAACAATATATATATATATATATATATGTATATATTGTTTATATATTTATACTTCATAACATAATAATACTTATATTGTTTATATATTTATACTACGAGTATATAACATACTAATATTTATATTGTATATATATATATACGTATATATATATATATAATATATATATATATATATATATATATATATATATATATATATATATATATATATATATATATATATATATATATATATATATATATATATACGTTACAACATACTAATATTTATATTGTTTATATATATATATATATTACAACATACTAATATTTATATTGTTTGTATATTTATACTTTATAATATACTAATATTTCTATTGTTTATATATTTATACTTTACAATACTAATATTTATATTGTTTATATATTTATACTTTCCAACATACTAATATTTATATTGTTTATATAATTATACTTTATAATATGCTAATATTTCTATTGTTTATATATTTAAACTTTATAACATACTGTCGTGTGATTCCCCTCGGTGAAGACCGGGAAATCACGGATGACAATTCGAGCGTTAATTTACGGTGACGATCAAATACGGACTCACTATATATGCACGGGAGGCAGAGAGAGGAAGAAGAAGAAGTGGGAAGCTTTTACCTGACACGATCTCGCCGGGCAGTCTTCAAAACCTGCAGGAAAAAATTCACACGCAATGGATTTTATGTACAAAAATAATCGCCGGCTTTATTGAAACTGAAGGCCGGTAACAACGAAATAAAACGCGACGGACTAATCCCTCTAACTGGAGCGCTCCTATTACAGACACACACACGTAGAGATGGGGAGGATATATGAAAAATAAACGTGTGTTTTCTCATGCACTTAGCTCTGATCGCTCGGTGCATCGTCTGCAATCGTCCAGGCCCCCTGTTCCCACGTGGGAAGAAGGCCACAGTCCACTTGGTTCCACGTGCCGCTAGGCCTCACCGGCATCTCGCCCACCTCGGCCTCGTCACGCTCCAGCGGCAAGCAGCGCTCGTCCACGCGTCGTTTCTGCCTGGCAGAGCGGTTTCTGCCGCTCTCCATCTGCAAAAACTCGGCACATCTTCCGGTGGCGTCTCCGATCGCTGCCTGGAGCCCGCTGTCCTGGTATCGTTTTCTGGCGAGGTCTGGAATGAGGAACATGAGCAGAGGACAGGGGACCACGTCAAGAAGGTAGAAAGAGGAGGAGGGAAGAGCGTCGCACAAGGAAGAAAAGAGAAGAGGGTCCAGGGCAAGCAGAAGGTCCAAGCGCAAGAGGCAGTCCAAAACGAGAGCACAAAGGGACAGCAAAAATGTCGGTCCACGACCATCTGCTTTGGCATCCAACATGAGAGGGAAAATGTCAGCTTCTCTCCATTTTTATTGATCCCCCTTGGCCAATCAGCTGGCTCCTTATTGTCCTTGGGCTTCAACTGCGTGCCGATTGACCCTCCCTTCCAGTGATGTGATCTGCCCATCAAACCCTTGGTGTCGATCCATCGCGAGGTGGGTGTGGCCTAAGCCTGTAAATACCTATAACAAATTGACTCATTCGCTCACAGCGCCATCAGGGCAGACAGAAACAGCATTTGCCGATCAGCAAGGGAACGACGTCATCCGAACATTCCCGAACAGAGATTAGACTCCACCCCCTCTGACGACTCGTAACAGGGAGGCCAAGCCGGTGATTGGTGGAGGCACAATGGCATGATTGAGTAGCACTCGATGATTGGACAGAGTGTGACGTCAACGTGAAACATTCGAGAGCTGGAGGAAAAAGGTGCGGTCTCGCAATTTTTGGTCTCTTGGTCCTGGCGTTTGTTGAAGGCAGTTGCATTTCACTTCTATTTGTGGTGGCGGTTGTTGGAGGCAGTCGCATTTCGCTTCTCTTTGTGGTGGCGGTTGTTGGAGGCAGTCGCATTTCGCTTCTCTTTGTGCTTGTGGTTGTTGGAGGCCGTCACATTTCCTCTTTATTCTAGCTTGGTCGCGGGCGGTGGCGCATCTTTGGCTCATGTGCGCTTGTGGAAAGAGACTGAACAAGAGAGGCTCGGGGCAGTCGGCATCGCGAGAAGGACCTCACGTTGGGACGTCAAGGAGCACGACTCCACGCCGTTTTGTGAGCTTCCCACATGGTGGTTTGGAGGTGACGAACGACCAGCAAGCCTTACCAGCCAATTGTGGATGCAGAGCTGAGTGCTGGCCGATTACCAAATCATTTTATTTTCATTATCTTTTCTCCTTTCTGTATTTTGCGTCAGAGTGGAGGGTCCCTCATTTAGGAATTTTAGTTTACCTCACCTTTCGTTATCTTTTATATTACTGTAAAAAAAATTGTATTTGTTGAATCTTACTTTTTCTGTCCTGTCTCATTTCTTCGTCTTGTGGGTTAGGATTAACCCCGTGTGTTCCCGATCAGGTAAGACTTCGAACCTTCCCACACGCGCGAAAAGATAATCCCGCCAAGTTTGAAATACGCCTCGGAGTTAAAACTTGTTTCGGTCATTCGTCCTCTTGTGGTGTTAAACCCGGGGACACGATAATATTTACACTTTATAGAATGCTAATATTTATATTGTTTATATATTTATACTTTATAATATATGGTACTAATATTTAAATTGTTTATACTGTATATTTATACTTAATAATATACTAATATTTATAGTCTTTATATATTTATACTTTATAACATACTAATATTTATAATCTTTATATATTTATACTTTAAAATATACTATTATTTATATTCTTTATATATTTATACTTTATAATATACTAATATTTATATTCTTTATATATTTATACTTTATAATATACTAATATTTATATTCTTTATATATTTATACTTTAAAATATACTATTATTTATATTCTTTATATATTTATACTTTATAAGATACTAATATTTATATTCTTTATATATTTATACTTTATAATATACGAATATTTATATTCTTTATATATTTATGCTTTAAAATATACTATTATTTATATTCTTTATATATTTATACTTTATAATATACTAATATTTATATTCTTTATATATTTATGCTTTAAAATATACTATTATTTATATGATTTATATATTTATACTTTATAATACACTATTATTTATATTGTACATTAAAATCGAATAAGTTATGAGTAGGAACCTGCGGAACATCCGTGCAATGCAAAATTGGACTTCAACTCATGAATTCACCTCCCCTTCCTCATACACCCCATGTCACCAACTCCCCCCCCCCTCCCAAACCTAAGGTCATCAACCCCCCTTCCCAAACCCAGGGTCATCAACCACCCCCTCCCAAATCCAAAGTCATCCCTTTCTCCGAACCCCAACTCTCTCTCCTCCCCTTCCCACCGCCCCCCCCCCCTCCTCTCCTTCATAAAAGCAAAAGGGCATTCTTACACGGATCATTAAATATTTAATATCGTGTCACCACAATTACTGCGTTTGAAGTTGTATTACTTGGAACCTCCTTATCATTAATCGTCAATAAATGACTATCTCAGTATTCTGATGTATTCTACGTCACTGGCATTGTCTAATTATAGCGTTTTTACCAGGTTTGGGAGAAGCAAATAGAAAAAAAAAAAATCACAGATACCCAAAACATGTGATTTTTACCCTCCCATAAGATTAATTATAATTATAATTATAGATTAATTATAAAGATTTATTATAATTATAATTATAATTATAATTATAATAAATAAGATTAATGCACTTTGAATAATTATATTTTTTGAAGGTCCACTCTATATGTCTGAACACAAAGTAACACATCTAAAGGTTGAAATAAAGTTGAAATATCAAATGTCATTTATAGATCTCTCCTGGTGCATTTTTTCCAAATTCCAAGAACTATGAAGAGGGTCATTGGAAGATGTCGCAAATACATCTATGTATATGGTAAGCTCATGCATGTCTTATGTATATATTCTGGTTTTATAAAAGTGAGTTGCTTTCACCTGTGTCATGCATCATACTTTTGCCTCTCGCTTCCACTATCTTTGGAACAGCACTTGCTGGTGTTTATTGGGATTGACGTTTAGTGATAATAAAATAAATATGAGAAAATAAGGAAATGGAGGACAATTGAGACATTTAGGGAAAAGAGGTTGGGGGGGGGGGGGTAAGAAAGAGGGGGAGGATTATTATTGGGGTGTGGGGGGCAATGGAGGGGAGGTCAAAAATTCCAGCCACTTTTTAATGTACATTGATCTGAGGCTCATCATGGAGCTTGTATATGAATGACAAACCGAACAAAGACGTTCGGAAACATCAATGTACTTTGATTTGAATTACGAGGACGTTAGTAGACAAATACATTTGGTATGTGGAATTTGAACCTGGGAACCCAACGTCGTCATTGGTTCAGATAGAAATGGCAAAAACAAAAACAAAGTCCAACAGGAAACTATTTGCATTTCTGGTTATGTAATTGGTAGATGGGATCATGAACTATGGAATTGACATAGTGCTACATTTAATTTTACGGGTAACCATTGTTATTAACCCTCTGACGTACACTCTTTTATTTGCATGATTTACAGATATGCATTATTTGTTATAATTTTCATCGTTCTTCCTTTGCAAATGACGATTTCTTTTAAACTATCGAGCTGACAGGTTACTTCATTTCAAGATGGCTCAATCAGCTCAATCAGCAGTTGGTTGAGCATGAGAGGCCGTCTTGGGTTTTTGTGTGACATCATTTAATTGTCCTGTAAATAATGTATGATTTGGCTCAATTGTGTGCTGCTTTTAATTATACTGTATACACTAACAGGAACTCCCGTTCCCTAGGAACTTGCTCGGTGTTCTAGACTTAGCTGGCGGTTGCGGTTGTTTTCACTCAACCCGCAGAACTTGAAACGGGTTCCCATACTGTGTGACTGTTACTATCCATATTGTTACGGTCTGTGACCTTTCTTTTCTATCTGATACTCCTTCGTCCTCTCCCTCCCTCTCCCCCCCCCCCCCCCCCCGCCTCCCTTCCTCCCTGAGTTCGACCAAGTGGTTCAGCCCACGAGTATACACAGTAAAGCCTGGGATTGGCTGTGGGGCAAGAGAGAACCAGGAAGTTGATGCAGAGGAGGAGAGGATGGGTTTGGAGCTCCTCTGGCTAGCACAAGTCCTGGGGGCGATTTCCATGGCGGGTGCGACTGTGCCTTTGACGGGTTCTTCGGCATATTGTGAGAAGAACTATGGTGTTGTTCCGGGTGGTCCTCCCGTGGTTGATGTTGCTAATACTACTATTACCGCTGAGGATGCTGTTATGATTACTACTACTGCTGCTGGTGCTGGGAAGCCTGGCAGTGCTGTTATGACTTCTGTGGGTACTGCTGGTGCTAACTTGAAAGAAGGTGATGCTATGCTTTCGGAACACTTGGAAGATGATGAGATGTTGGAGGAGCAAGCCGCACGTGTTATGGACCTTTTAGGGACATTCTTGGAATCGGTAGAGGGACTCTCGTCAACTTCTGTAGGTGGGTCTGTGCCTCCCCCAGTTCCCTACAACTTCAGGTGCTGTTTTACCTGTTTCACAGAAGGTCTGGCATACTACTCCAGCCATGGCTGAACCACAATTAGCGTCTCCGGTGCCCTTAAGCTTAAGGGTTGTAAGTCCTGTGGGCTTCTGTGTTTTGATTGAGGGTGATGGAGAGGAGGGAGGGAAAGGTGATGAAGAGGGAGGTTGTAAAGATAGAGGTTTAGGGCTGGAGATAAGTGTCACAGAGATAAAGGAGAGTGTAATTTCAAAAGAGGTGGAGGGTAGTGTGCATTGGGGCAGTACAGAGGACATGGGATGTTGAGCTCTTTTGAACTAAGAGACTGTTTTCGCGTGTTGCATCCTATTAGCTATGGCCATACATGGATAGGTCATGGGAAATCTGTGCGGTCACGACTGGACTATCTTTTTATTTCTAAACAATTTGAAGTCATGGGTTTTCATCGGGTTTGGAATTCTTTTTCTGACCATTGTAGTATTATAGCGGAACTCTCGTTACCTGTTCGTGTTCCCAGGGTGAGGATCATTGGTAGTGCAATGCTACACATTTTAAGCTCCCCTGGTCATATAATATCATTAGGGAACGAATTTGTTTATGGACTTCACTAAGTCCAGATTTTGACGACATTTCCCATTGTTGGGAGGACTTTAAGAGCCGGCTGAAGAGGTTGCTGTTGGGCTTGGGGAGGACCAAGATGCAGAGGGAGGGACAGTGGTTTGTCCGATTGTCCCGGAGGCTTCAACGACTCTATGCCCTCCAGTTGAATGGATTTGACGTGTGGCAGGAAATCTCAACAGTTATGAGTGGTATTGCCACCTATTTTCGGAAACAGGAAGACCAGATTGCTTTTAGAAGCCCTTTCGCTCCGGTGGAAAACTGTGAACAGTGTTCTACTCCCTTTTACCGCAAGTTGATAAATGCATGACAGTGCGGGCTGCTTTCAGACTAATGCTTTGGTAGTCAATGGGATAATTGGGGCGTTTTTCTCATCCTTGTATTGGAAGCAGCATGTGTCTGTAGTGGACAGGGAAGACCTATTGTCACATTGTACTTCTCATGTGAATGGAGGGAGGGAAAGATGTATATTTACACCTGAGTAGCTAGAACGGTTTGTTAAGGCATTAAGAAAAGGTAAAGCACCAGGGAAAGATGGCATCCCAAACGAACTATATCAGGTGTTTTTTCCAGAAATCAAGGGCCCCCTTTTGAAAGTTTGTAATGCTTTTTTGGAGCTCTGGCAGGGTAGGGGAACTTCAGACGTTTTGATTTTCGTTAGAGATGTCCTGTCGTTGGCAAAAAATCAGAAAGGCAGATCTAGCACTCCTGAGTTTGGATTTCTAGAAGGCTTTTGATAGCATCTCAGGAGTATTTATTGGAGGTGTTGCGGGCACTGTCATTTTGTCCTGCTGTAATTGAAGCACTTGTGAAGTTTTACAAACATGCTGTGTCCAGGGTTGTATTAAATAAAAGGTTGGGGGCTCGTGTTAATATCGAAAGAGGGGTTAGACAAGGTTGTCCCTTGTCTCCCTTGCTCTTTGTTCTGGAAACGACTCCTCTGATCTACGCACTCGAAGATAGAGGGGAAGGTTTTAGGATCCCGGGGATGGCGGGTCATAGTATGTCGTCCTTGGTGTATATGGATGATCTGGTTATTTTCGGTAAGAATAACTGGTCGTTATGGAGTGCGGTTCATTACTGCACTGTGTTCTCCAAAGTGTCAGGCCTTCACATTAATTATGACAAAAGTAGTATTTTGCTTTTGGGAAATGGGTTTAATGTGCCAAAGGTACATCTGACATTTGGGGATTGTGATAGGTTGTTGTTGAGGGTTTTAGGAGTATTTTTAAGTGAAGCCACAAATGTTGTAAATAATTGGTGGGAAAAGTTGTCTCATGTTAAAAGTTGTTTGGGTGAATGATAGGAGCAGAAGCCTTCATGTCGAGAAAAGTCCCGTATCGTGAACGGGCAGATTTTTCCTTTATTGAGGAGTCTAACGGAGGTGATACCTCCTCCACCTTTGGTCGTTGGCTGATTAAAGGGCCTTGATTTATAGATTCTTTTGTGCAAAGTGGTTTTTTAAAACCCAAATGGAAACAGTTGCATAAAAGTGAAGCGATTGGAGGTAGGGGTTGTCCTGATCTTCCCTTGTTGCTTCAAGTAGCCTCGTTTGCACGTCATCTGAAGCTGATGGGGGATGGGTCACGGGAGTTGGGTTTGCTGGTTCTGTTTAACATAGGCCCACTTTTGTGGTTCAGATTTGTTTGAGTTTAGGCAGACATGGCCCTATAATTGGTCTCGTTCTTACCCTTACGGCCTGTTGAAGCTCCTTGTTATGCGAACAGACTTGAAGATTTCGAGTGATGCTTGTTATTTATCAATTAAGTTTCGAGCTTTGTGTAATCAGGAAGTTTGCATTATTAGAAATACAGTATGACAAGCGAGAGGTGTTTGACAATTTGCTCATCTATTTCACTTCCCTCCATGCCAGGAAGTCACAGCGACTTGGCATGGTTGCATGTTCATGGATTGCTTCCTTCACGATGTACATGTGTAAGGTACGGCCTGGGTAACACGATGATTTGTCCATATAGGGGATGTAAGGTTCCATAATCTGTTGCTCACCATATGTGGTCGTGCAAGTTTGCTCAGAGGACATGGGGTATTATACATGCAAGGTGGGTTGTTCGCATGAAATTGAGTATTCCCTTGACATGTGATAGTCACATTTGGGGTGTGTGGGTCAGTTCCTTTTTCCCAGAAGGTGGTTGTTTGGAAGATCATGAACGCGACAAAAATGGCCCTGTGGAAGTGCAGATGTCTGGCGCTTTTTGGAAAGGACAAGTGGGAACCCGCTCTCTTCACGGGAATCTTCCGGAGTGAAATTTCCATGTGCTTTAGGCTTTTGGCAAGAACTTCTTCCAGGGAGAGGGCCTTGTGGAGGGCATTGTTCCGGAAATGAGTGCCGGTGTGGATTTGGGTTGTAGAGGTGGGCGGATGCTCAATTTGTTTCTGCCTTGAATTATGTAAATGATTGTTTAATTTGTTCCTTTTCTTTTATTGTACTAGGGCGTGCCCGTACTATATATATATCTAAAATTATATCCCCCCCCCTCTATTTACATGAAATGGTTTGGTCCATTCGCAAAGCCAAAGCGAACGACATTATATCCCCCCCCTCTATTTACATGAAATGGTTTGGTCCATTCGCAATCGCAAAGCCAAAGCGAACGGCTTGCGAGTACGGTGACCATACCTTGGGAACCACTTGTCCGATTAATTTCAAACCTTGAAAAGGCACATCCTCGGGTCCCCAGCAATATACCTGGCAAGTTTCAAGTATATCGGACCGGTAGTTGTCGAGAAACAGCGGTCACAGACAAACACACACACACACACACACAGACACACAGAGATTACTGGAATTATAGATAGACTAGGGCGTGCCCGTGCTAGGGCGTGCCCGTACGTGGGTGCAAAAAAACATACGTGCAAACAACAACAACAAAAAAAAACTTTGAAACCACGTGGCAGTAACGACCACAGAACCCCCCCCCTCTATTTACATGAAATGGTTTGGTCCATTCGCAAAGCCAAAGCGAACGGCTTGCGAGTACGGTAGAACCCCCCCCCCCCCCTCTATTTACATGAAATGGTTCGGTCCATTCGCAAAGCCAAAGCGAACGGCGAACGGCTAAATCGCCATAGCTCGGTAACTACTTCTCCGATTAATATGAAACCTTGAAAAGGCACATCCTCGGGTCCCCAGCAATATACCTGGCAAGTTTCAAGTATATCGGACCCGTGGTTGTCGAGAAACAGCGGTCACAGACAAACACACACACACACACACACACACACACAGACACACACACACACAGAGATTACTGGAATTATAGATAGACTAGGGCATGCCCGTACTATATATATAGGACGTGCCCGTAAGTGCGTGATGTTACCGTACAATGAATGTATCGTCCCGACGCCGCAGCTCGGATGGCGCTGCAGTTAATCGGGCCCCCAAATTCCTCATCGACGATAACTAAACAATATATTATATGAATCGCACCGTACATACCTCCTTCTAGATCTTGTTCTTGTCTTGATATACTCACTCAGGCTCACTCTATCACGACTGAGTCCTCCCAGCTCCTCCAAATGGCGCCCGCTCGCCGCTACGTAAGTCCGGAAGTGACGTCCTCATTTGACTGTCCGGAAGGTCGCATATCGCAGGAAAGCGAAAGAATCGCAAATTAGTTTTAATTAGTTTTAAAACATCGTTTAACGCCAACATAGCGCCAACATAGTTTGCCGACGGGAAATAAATGAATACGCTCTCAAATGTGCCATCCGAGGCAGAGTCTGTTCGCCACGTTCGGCACACGTGATAGCTCGCTGCTCTCTGATTGGTTGAATCGTTTTTTGGACATAGCTCGGTAACTACTTCTGCGATTAATTTAAAACCTTGAAAAGGCACATCCTCGGGTCCCCAGCAATATACCTGGCAAGTTTCAAGTATATCGGACCGGTAGTTGTCGAGAAACAGCGGTCACAGACAAACATACATACAAACATACAAACATACAAACATACAAACATACAAACATACAAACATACACACAGAGATTGCTGGAATTATAGATAGATGACTGATACAAGTTTTTGTTTTATCGAATTTTAATAAATTAATCTGCCATTTTGAGGAAGGCTAATTGCTGAGTGCCTTTTTGCTTGTTGGAGAGTTTCAATCTGCAGTATCTCTACCTGAAGGTTGTTTGATCGAACTCTGCTGCAGTATCTCTACCTTGCGGACTATATTAAGGCCTACTGGGCCTGCATTGGGGCCTACTGTTGGACCTGATTGGGGCCTACTGTGAGGCCTGGATTATGGCCTACTGGGGGGGGATGTGGGGGGGAGGGGGGGCTACAATGAATGCCGTGTTTACTCAAACTCTTGCTGTGCCTCCTCCAGTTTGGATCCCCGATCTTGTCTTGAGTTTGATACTGGAGGATATGGTGCAGCCCACATACCCATCATCTGGGTCTCTCCTCTTCTGGCATCTTCAGGACAATCTGACTGCAGGTCCTCTATTGGGACTGGCTGGATTCCGTGGTTCCATTAGGTCGCCACAGTCCTTTACACGAGCAGCATCCTCCAGCTCCCTGGCTACCTACTCTTTCACCCTCGTGCTGGCCTAATCTGGTTTTTCCCTTTTTCTTCCTTCTTTGTTTCCTCTTTCTTTATGTATATGAAAAACAAGTATTTCCAGTTGTAACCCATAAATAAAGCCAGTTTGATTCGCATGGTTGGCTTGGTGTGCTGCAGGCCATAACAATATACATATACATAAACACACACACACACACACACACACACACACACATATATATATATATATATATCAGAAGTTGGAAGTGGGAATACCAATGGGATGTGCCATCTCCCCTATTTTGCTTTTGCTAGTTATGGAGTTGCTGATACGTTCTGTGAGTGGACATTGGAAAGAAGTGGAGCTAGCTCCTGGTCAGAGTTTGCCAGTGATGTTCCCATTCATGGATGACCTGACAGTTGTCCAACAGTCAGATGATGCAGCAGTAGAGGCACCGGAGCGATTGGAAAGGTTGATGCAGCGGGAAAGGATGGGCTTTAAAGCAAAAAGTCGAGAAGTAGTGGATCACATTTACAGGTTTGAGCTGGGAGAAAATGGTGGTGGTGGTTCATATGTAGCCTTCAGCTGCATCATTTTCTGGGCGCATGGCTGTGCCACTGATTCCAGTAAGCTGATACGCATTTTTCCGACCTGGAAAGGATTGCAGTCAGAGTCAACCTGCCTGGTGTTATTTCAACGGTATGACAGGGGCTCAAACTCAGGACCCTAAAATCTCAAGCCAGCGACATTAGCTGTTGAGCCAAAATCAACCTGGAGGGGAGGTGGTTACATCATTGGCGAAGGCCTCCAGGAAGAGCTTGGAAAGATGGTATATGGTGGAGTTGAATGATGTGGGAAGGATGGAAGAGGTGAGGAACAAGCTTCTGAGAACTTTGAAGAGGATTGATTGAGGAGAACTTTGAAGAGGCCGAGCAGGAGTCAAAAAGTTTTTCGCCTGAAAATTTTTTCCAGAACCAAAATCATGAATAACCCATACTCTCCAAGCTATCAGGAAACTCACCTACTGAGTGTGGTTGTTTGTCCATCGTCTATCCTTATGTTGAGTGTCAATAAACTGCATAATATTCATCCATTGCACTATCATTTAGAAGAGCAAGTGATGCCAAATAATAAACTGTGTTTTGCCATAACCTTGTGTGCGGAGTCAGAATTTGAGTCTACAACTATAACAATTTGAACTTCTCTGCCTTCAGATCGACATCTGTATGAGACGATGTACATTTGGAAGAATAATTTTAAAGTAGCACAGTTGCATTTTAAGTCACGCAAAAACGTTCATAGTGAAGGGCTCATTTCAAAATTCCAAAATTTCCAGCCCTCACCATCTTCCAACGCCTGATGGGAGCTAGTCAGGTCTGTCTCGTTGCTTACCTCCTAAACGATTCCTTACCTCCTAATTATCCTTCCATTCCTTAAATCCTCAACGATGGAGTCAGGCTGGACACTTTTTGCGAAAAAGAAGAGTTTTCCAACTCTCTTTCACGCAAAAGGCAGAGGTCTCAAATACATCTCTTCCTGTACCCACCTTTTCTCCAATTACATCATCTTCTTTACAGCATGTGGACCTCTTCTGCAACTGTTCCTGATGACATAAGTGCTCGAACTCTCAAGAACTGTGCTTCAGACCTGTCATACACTCTGTGCTCTTTCACATGTCCTTCTTATGTGGGGAAACGTCTTCCTCCTTAGAAAATTGCAAACAGCACTCATAACCATAACAAAGGTTCCAAAGCTGAGTTTACATCCCCTCCTTTACAGACCTTTCAGCCTTCTCCTCATCATAGGCAAAGTAATAGCGTCCATCTTTGCAGCTCACTTCAGACTCTACCTCTTCTCTAACTTGCTAATCTCTAATAAACGGTTTGGCTTCTAACATGACCATTCCACCTTGGATATGTTACTCCTCCTGACGCAACAATAGTTGGTTGCCAGGATCCACAAGCAAGAGTTAGGATTAGCTCTAGATATCTCTTGAATTGACATTACTGTTTGGCATCCAGCTTTGATTTCCAAGTAGTCTTTACTTGGTATTCAGGGCACCCTGCTCAAATGGTTGTCTGGTTTCCACGATGAATGGATACAGCAGGTGGCCTCTGATGTCCTTTCCCATGATCTCTCTCTTCAGACTGGGGTTCCACAAATGCAGCAGCTTACAACCTCCATTATTATTGACTAGCGTGACTTGGCGCATTCTGCGCACCACACCACACGTCGTCTCAGAGGGATAGGCGTCTTTGATCATTTTGGTGTCTTTTGGGTCTTCAGGGCCATTTGGGTCTTCAGGGTATTTTGGATCGTCTGGGCCTTTAAGGGTATTTTGGGGTCTTCTGGGTCTTCGGTGTCTTCGGGGGCTTTGGGTCATAAGGGTATTTTCTTTCCTCTGGGTATTTAAGGGTCTTATGGATCTCTACTTTATACAAGCCTTCATCAGGCCTTGCTCTTCCTGCGTTTTCCTACTTCTGCCTTCTCCAAACCACCCCCAGGTCACACATTCCTCCAGAAACTCTCACCTGCTCACTGTCCCAGGTTGCTTGCCGACATCCATTCATTCATCCCGCTCTACCAAGAAAGTTATTCTGAAACACTGAGGTGTATCAAAAATTAAACAAAACTTTTGCAAAGTATGCATCTTTGACTAATAACGAGACAAATTCAACGTTTTTGTTAATTTTTCTTCGATCACAAAACTAAGATGTCTGTAATGCAATTGTTTTAGATTAAAAAACACAACTTTAGAATGTGGCTGTTGGCAACGCATTGTGTGATGTAGGGATCAAGACGAGCTAATAATGGAATCCAATGGTGTCATAATGAACTAGAATGACACTCGATAGAACATGTACCTCCGCCAAGTGAGCAGTTCATGTTTTGTATTCACCGATAGGCCAGATCTAGATTCGGATCTGAACCAAAATCTAATCAGCTTGTTATTGTCACCTACCCAACTCATACACCTAGTTTTGTCGCAATCCGTTGACAACCTTTTGAAATATCATGCATATATCGAAATATCATATCATAAATATCATATTTCATATATATCATATTTATGAAATATCATTAAAATATCATGAAATATCATGAAGATAAAAATATATTGTTTTTGACAAAGGTGACAATTATGAGTTAAAAAAAAAATTCTATATATCCGGATCCGAGTCTCCACCAAAATCGAATCGGTTCATCCCTGTCACACAACAAACCTGTCCACCAAATTTTGTCCAAATCCTTCCTTAACCTCCTCAGATATACTGCTATATTGACAGACAGACAAACACACAGGGGTGATAACATAACCTTCGTCCAAAATCGTTGATGGAGGTAATAAAGGAGGGTCCATTTTCTTAATTATTTGCCCAGAATGTATCAAATATTCTCAGTTTGGTTTTAAATCAGGATTTATTGCTGGTCAGGGCAATGTTGTGATGGC
Organism: Myxine glutinosa; assembly: GCF_964187855.1. Lineage (NCBI taxonomy): Eukaryota > Metazoa > Chordata > Myxini > Myxiniformes > Myxinidae > Myxine > Myxine glutinosa. The sequence continues at coordinate 96,113,518 of NC_136273.1, read as the reverse complement.
AATGTTGTGATGGCAATGTTTTGCAAGAAGTTGATAACTGCATGAGAACAGTTAAGTCTGGCATTGTCAACCGTGAATTCAGGTCTTGTGAAAAGTGCAAGGTTGTCAAAATGTAGAATAACATGATCCAGAATGTCTCCATGGTACTTTCTGTCTGTCAAGTTACTTTTATACAGCTATCAATAGATGTAGCAATATTGTTACATCTACTCACAGTTATGTACAGGCCCCAGAAGATAACAATATTGAACTTTTGAATATTTGGAAGATTTCCATCTCCATTCGATTTTTCTCTGCTTGCCATTTCCTTCATGCAACTGCTTCCCCACAAGGGGTTTTCTTGATCCCAAGTCAAAACCGGGAACAGATTCAACGACTTGGGATTCCATTCTGAACCAATGATTCATGATGTTAGGACGTCAGGTTCAAATTTTAAATAAGATGTATTTGCCTCTTTTCTACTAATTTCCTTTTGATTAAAATTTAAGTACACTGATGTCTACTCGCGTCTTTGCAATGCATGTGATTTATAGTGGCCTACAAAAGTATTCGCCCCACTCCAAAGTTTTCACATTTTGATGCCACCTGAGCTTATTTCATGAGGCTTTTAAATCAAACTTTAAAACCACAAGTCACTTCCGCTTCTGGTCCCTCAAGCGAGGAGGCTTGCTTCGTTCTCTCCACGGCATCGAAGTTTGAGTATTTTACCACTCGTGTCTTTTCCACTGGTTATTTTATTGCGGATGTGTTATTGTGTGTTTCTAGTTAGTTTTGGTTTTGTAATTATTGCAAACTTGTGTGTAATTAGACGTTTTTTGTTCGCACCTCGTGCGCGGCCTGGTCTCTCTCGGCTCCCTCCCCCCTTGGTATATTGTGAATATAAGTTCTTTCCTTCGCTGTATTTGCTTGTTTCTTTGATTTTCTTTTCTCCCCCTACCTCCCACGAACATCTTACCATTTCTCTAACGTCGTAAATACCAAAAAAATATTTTTTTCAACTTTATTAATTCTTTCTCTCCTCGCGGACACATGCTTCTTCTCTCGCCCCATTGTCTTGCCTTGTGCCCCGCCCCCTTGTCTCACATTGTGCCCCGCCCCCTTTATCTCCTTTTACTTCCATCTCTCCAGCCTTTCCAACTCTAGTTTCCTCCATACTCATTCAATCCTTTCTCCTTCTTTCTCAAATCTACATCCTCACTGAGGGACTTTTCCCAAATTGTTTTTCATGGTTTTGTTTAAATATTATTTGAATATGTTTAAACTTTCCCCATGCAGTGTTTTGTTCAGTGGTTTATGACAACACGCTGTTTTTCTTCCTATTTAAAAGGCTTTTTTCAATTTCCTTTTCAATTTATTCCACTTCAAAAAAAATTCAATTTCTTACAGTTCGACCTCCCTACATTCTCTAAACTCACCTTCATTCCATCCCTCCTTCATCGTTTCAAATGGATCTCTGACTTAAAAATCACAATAAACCCAGTTTGTAATAAATGTTTGTTTTTCATTACTCATCCACTTTCTAAACTCCTCCCTTACACCTCCCCTCCTAAACTCCCCCCTCACCCCTCCCTTTCAATTCCCCCCTCACCCCTCCCCACCTGAACTCCTCCCTCACCCCTCCCCTCCTAAACTCCTCCCTCACCCCTACCCTCCAAATCTCCCCCCTCGCCCCTCCCCTTCAAATCTCCCCCCTCACCCCTCCCCTTAAAAACTGCCCTCTCACATCTCCCCTCCAAAACTCACCCCTCCCTTTCAATTCTCCCCCCTCCCCTCCAAATCTCCCCCCTTGCCACTCCCCTTCAAATCCTTCTACCTCACCCCTCCCCTTCAAAGGGAGGGTTACTCCCTCCTCCGGTATGATAGACCTGAGCCTCGTCCAGGAGGTGGGGTTGATATCTTTATCAAAAACTTTCTTCCTCACTCTCCCTGCACTGCCCTCTCTCCACGTCACCCCCAGGAGTACCTCTGGCTACAGCTTCCCCTTCTCTCCCACCTTTTGTTCATATGTGTGTTGCACCGTCCACCAAACAGTGATGACTCCATCTACATCTCGCTGTCCGATAATATGGACCAACTTCTATCTGGTCATCCCAACTCTTCTTCATATATGAAGATTGATGATTTAAGAAGATGAGTGGTGATTTAAATTGTCACCATGCCAGTTGGCTGGGTGTGGGTACCTCTCTCACCAGCCATGGCTCTTCAGAAAAGGACTTCTGTGACTCATTGGGACTGACACAATCTGTCAATTTCCTGACCCGGATCTCAGTCAACGGAGCATCTGCTCTTCTGGACTTGGTTATGACTAACTTCCTTGCAAATGTCTGCTGCTCTTCTTCTGCTCCAATTGGCTCATCTGACCATATGCTTGTTAAAGTGGACATCTCTCTGACCATTCTCAGAGAGCCTCCTCAGCGTCGATGAGTCTGGCATTTCACTCAGGCCAACTGGCATGGTCTTCAAGCAGCCATCATTCATCTGGACTGGTCTCCCACCTCTACCGCCTCTGACATCAACTCATCCTGAGATTTCTTCCAAAGCAAACTGCTCTCTCTCATGCACAGATGTACCCCATCTCGTCTTCAGTTGTCATACCCTTCCTCCCATCCATGGTACATGGAATTTTGTGGTGAAGCAGTTGCCCAGAAAAAAACTTTCCTTTGCCTCTTGGAAAGCTAATCCAACTGAAGGCAATCTCAGTTCATTCCACCAAGCTCGGAACAAGTGTGTGTTTACCCTCGGGAGAGCCAGGAAGCACAATCTCTCTACTCTCAAGACTGAAATCTCAAACCTGTCTCCTTCCTCCAAATCGTGGTCGCATCTGGTCAAATCTTTTTCTGGTGTTTGTACCCCTTCCATCCCATCCCTTACCTCAAATGGCTACACAGCTGACTCCGCACATGACAAAGCTGAATGCCTCAACTCTGTGTTTGACTCAAAATCTTGTGTCCCAAACCCATCTCTCTCTGTACCCACCTTACCCAGTCGAACCCAGCTGCTCCGGGACGCTGTGTTCTTCTCTCCTGACAAGGTGGAGAAGTTTCTGTTCAACCTCGATTATGATTCTGCAACTGGACCAGACGGCATCAGCCAACAGGTCCTAAAACCCTTCTCTGCCGCTCTTTCACACCCTCTCTCTGTTCTTTTCACCCTCTCTTTTGCTTATGGTCATCTGCCATCGGTTTGGAAATCAACCAACATTACCGCTTTACACAAAAATGGTGCAAAACCAGATCCTTGCAACTACAGACCAATCAGCCTGCTCCCAATTATCAGCAAAGTCACAAAATCCATCATTGCTTCAGCTATCAAATCCTTCCTCTTCTCCAATGGCTTAATCTTTGATCATCAATTTGGTTTCAGACCAGATCACTCAACTCTGGACATGCTGCTTCTGCTGTCTCAACAATGGATGGAGGTCCTCAATGCCAAACAGGAAATCAGAGCTGTCTCCCTTGACATATCACGTGCCATCGATACGGTCTGGCCGCTCTGCTCATCAAACTCTCCTCCTATGGTATCCATGGAAATCTCCAAGCATGTCTTGCGGACTTCCTCTCTGGTCGTAGTCAACGTGTGGCCATGAATGGATTTCTCTCATCTCCCCTTCCTGTTCAGGCTGGAGTTCCCCAAGGCAGTGTTCTCGGCCTGTGCTTTTTCTGGTCTTTATCCGTGATCTCTCCGACTCTCTGGAAAATCCTCTCTATCTCTTGGCTGATGACTCCACTCTCTGCCGCTCCATTCCTCATCCCTCAGATTGGCAGTCTGCAGCATCCTCACTCTCTGCAGACCTGGAGAAAATCACAGACTGGTCAAACAAGTGGAACATGTATTTCATTCCTGACAAATCTCACACTCTTACTATGTCTCTCCGAAAAGACCGACTGGACAACCCTCCCATCTACTTTCTCAACAATCCTCTCCAATAAGTTCTGTCACTCAAGCTTTTGGGTCTCACTATCTGCGATGATCTTTCCTGGGAAAACCACACTTCCAAATTGGCCTCCAAAGCCAGTCGCCGACTGGGCATCCTCCGTCGTGCGAAGTCCTTCCTTGGCACACCTGAGCTCCTCATCACATACAAGGCTTTCATCCGCAGCTCAATGGAATACTGTTCTCCCCTCTGGGCTGGTGCTCCTGCCTCACACATAGCTCGGCTTCACGCTGTTGAAACCAATGCGTTCAGAATCATTGGAATCTCCCGCGATGAAGCTGATTGGGAGGGCCTTTCACTCACTCACCGCAGGCAGGTAGGTGGTCTTTGTCTTCTACTGACTCCTCTCCGGCCTAGCTCCCCCAGCTCTGTCTGTGCTCTGTCCTCCAAATATTCCTTCAGGTCGCACAATATCTGCCTGCAACCCTCTTATGGTTAAACTGCCGAAATATAGGCTCTCTGCTCACCTTCACTCTTTCATTCCTCTTTTCTCCCACCTCTGCAACAAATCCCTCACTCTCTTCAATCCCACTCATCCCTCCAGGTCTTTAAAACAGCTGTTCACCACCATCTCTTATCTTCCCACATCCAAAACCTTGATCTTTTCTATCCCCGTTAATTCAGCCCAGAGCCACTTTTTTTAAATTCCGACTTCTTTTTTGGAAATCCAAGCAGTGTCCACGTGTTTTATACCTCTCCGACCCTCTCCCCCATCCCCTTCCCAGCCCTCCTCCCCCCAAGCCTCTCTTTCATCTTCACTCTTTCATTCCTCTTTTCTCCCACCTCTGGAACAAACTCCCCCACTCCCTTCAATCCCACTCCTCCCTCCAGGTCTTTAAAACAGCTGTTCACCACCATCACTTATCTTCCCCCACCCAAAACCTTGATCTGTTCTACCCCCGCTAATTTCACATCACATTGCTTTGAAATACCAACTTCTTTCCTGGAAGTCCTTGGTGTCCTTGTGTTTTTTTTTTTTTTTTTTTTTGTATACAAGATTGAGGCTCGTGAAAGAGCTAACATTAATCACACAAAAAGACAAACCGACACACAAAACACAAAAAACAAGGGGAGCGGCAGACAAGATGGGGAGAGAGGGGGAAGGACACAAAAGAGAGGGGGAAGAGGGGGAAGGACACAAACACAACATTTGAGAGCAGGGACATCGGGAGGACTTGGGGGGAGGTGGGAGAGGAATAAAACATATGAACACTGCAAGGACTCTGGGGTGAATTACCGGGGGTAGAAAAGATCAAGGTTTTCGATGGGGGAAGATAAGAGATGGTGGTGAACAGCTGTTTTAAAGACCTGGAGGGAGGAGTGGGATTGAAGGGAGTGGGGGAGTTTGTTCCAGAGGCGGGAGAAAAGAGGAATGAAGGAGTGAAGGTGAGCAGAGAGCCTCGACTTTGGCAGTTTAACCATAAGAGGGTTGCAGGCAGATCTTGTGCGACCTGAAGGAATATTGGGGGGACAGAGCACAGAGAGAGCTGGGGGAGCAAGGCCGGAGAGGAGTCGGTAGAAGACAGCTTTATATTTATACTTCTTCCACCCCCCCCCCCCACCCTTCCCACAGCTGTTCACCACCATCTCTTATCTTCCCCCATCCAAAACCTTGATCTGTTCTACCCCCGCTAATTTCACCCCAAATCCTCTTTTTTGAAATACCGACTTCTGTCCTGGAAGTCCTTGGTGTCCTTGTGTTTATACTTCTCCCACCCCCACCCCTTCCCACGCCGCCTCCCCCCAAGCCTTCTCCCTCCCACACATCCCCGATGTCCCTCACAAATGTTGTGTTTATGTGCTTCCCCTTTTCTCCCCATCTTGTCTACTGCTCCCCTTTTTATACACTTTTGTTTGTTTGTCTGTTTGATTTGTTTGTGTGATAAATGTTAGCTCTTTCACGAGCCTCGATTATGTATACAAAAAAAAAAACGGTCAAAGGGGAGAATTACACAACTACTATCTCCAGTTGCAGTACGAGTCCTCCCCCCTAATTTTAACACAACTGGAAATGTTACACGTGCTTGCAAATGACGTCACATGCTGATGATGCCCAGTCGGCAGAAACACATTCATCTTTGGGTAGTTCCTCCTGCAGTGACGTGGCACACCGGGCGCAGTCAGTGCATCATGTGCTGTTCACCCATTGGGTAAGGAACACCAAAGTCGGTGTGCATGCGTGCGTGGGGGCGGGTGCGTGCGCGTGGGATCAAACTCTCCTGGCATACCATTCCAACCATTCTATCCCTTTTACAAAAGACACGAACGTTTGAATGTTTATCAATTGCAACTGTGAAAAGCAAGTGTGAATTGAACACAGCTTGCATTCATTTGAGTCCATGCAGCATGCAAGTACTGATTGCATGATGTGGGGGAGCGTTGCAGCTGTGCCACACATTAGTGTAAAATAACCGGGTGTGAGAAATGTGTTTAAATATTTATACTAGCGAATGAGCAGGTTAGGGCAACAAACACTTGAGACAAATCGGACAGAGGAGATAGCACACCGACGTTGGGGCAACAATTTTTCCAACGGACCAACATTGGCTCAACGTGAGATAGCTTCCACACCACATTGCCAATGTTGGGCCGACGTTGGCAAATCTATGATGTTTTTGCACAATATTGCCAATGTTGGAGTAACGTTGGGAAATCGACGGTGTTTTTGCACAATATTGCCAACGTTGAACTGACGTTGGCAAATCGACATTGTTTTTGCACAATATTGCCAATGTTGAACTGACGTTGGCAAATCGACATTGTTTTTGCACAATATTGCCAATATTGGACCGGTGTTCGCAAATCGACATTGTTTTTGCACAATATTGCCAATGTTGAACTGACGTTGGCAAATCAACATTGTTTTTGCACAATATTGCCAATGTTGAACTGACGTTGGCAAATCGACATTGTTTTTGCACAATATTGCCAATGTTGGAGTGACGTTGGGAAGTGACGTTGTTTTTGCACAATATTGCCAATGTTGAACTGACGTTGGCAAATCGACTTTGTTTTTGCACAATATTGCCAATGTTGAACTGACGTTGGCAAATCGACATTGTTTTTGCACAATATTGCCAATGTTGAACTGACGTTGGCAAATCGACGTTGTTTTTGCACAATATTGCCAATATTGGACCGGTGTTCGCAAATCGACGGTGTTTGTGCACAATATTGCCAACATTGGAGCGACGTTGGGAAATCAGCGGTGTTTTTGTACAATATTGCCAATATTGGACCGGTGTTCGCAAATCGACGGTGTTTTTACACAATATTGCCAATATTGGACCAGTGTTCACAAATCGACGTTGTTTTTGCACAATATTGCCAATATTGGACCGGAGTTCGCAAATCGACATTATTTTTGCACAACATTGCCAATGTTGGAGCGACGTTGGGAAATCGACGGTGTTTTTGTACAATACTGCCAACATTGGACCGGTGTTCGCAAATCGACGGTGTTTTTGCACAACATTGCCAATGTTGGACCAGTGTTCACAAATCGACATTATTTTTGCACAACATTGCCAATGTTGGAGCGACGTTGGGAAATCGACATTATTTTTGCACAATATTGCCAATATTGGACAGGTGTTCGCAAATCGACGGTGTTTTTACACAATATTGCCAATATTGGACCAGTGTTCACAAATCGACGTTGTTTTTACACAATATTGCCAATATTGGACCGGTGTTCGCAAATCGACATTATTTTTGCACATTGCCAATGTTGGAGCGACGTTGGGAAATCGACGGTGTTTTTGCACAATATTGCCAACATTGGAGCGACGTTGGGAAATCGACGGTGTTTTTACACAATATTGCCAATATTGGACCGGTGTTCACAAACCGACATTGTTGTTGCACAATATTGCCAATGTTGGAGCGACGTTGGGAAATCGACGGTGTTTTTACACAATATTGCCAATATTGGACCGGTGTTCGCAAATCGATGGTGTTTTTACACAATATTGCCAATATTGGACCAGTGTTCACAAATCGACAGTGTTTTTGCACAATATTGCCAACATTGGACTGGTGTTCGCAAATCGACGGTGTTTTTACACAATATTGCCAACATTGGAGCGACGTTGGGAAATCGATGGTGTTTTTGCACAATATTGCCAATATTGGACCGGTGTTCGCAAATCGATGGTTTTTTTTACACAATATTGGACCAGTGTTCACAAATCGACGTTGTTTTTACACAATACTGCCAATATTGGAACAGTGTTCACAAACCGACATTGTTTTTGCACAATATTGCCAATGTTGGAGCGACGTTGGGAAATCGACGGTGTTTTTGCACAATATTGCCAATGTTGGAGCGACGTTTGGAAATCGACGGTGTTTTTGCACAATATTGCCAATGTTGGAGCGACGTTGGGAAATCGACGGTGATTTTGCACAATATTGCCAATGTTGGAGCGACGTTGGCAAATAGACGGTGTTTTGCACAATATTGCCAATATTGGACCGGTGTTCGCAAATCGACGGTGTTTTAACACAATATTGCCAATATTGGACCGGTGTTCGCAAATCGACATTGTTTTTGCACAATATTGCCATTGTTGGAGCAACGTTGGGAAATCGACGGTGTTTTGCACAATATTGCCAATATTGGACCAGTGTTCGCAAATCGACGGTGTTTTTACACAATATTGCCAATATTGGACCGGTGTTCGCAAATCGACATTGTTTTTGCACAATATTTCCAATGTTGGAGCGACGTTGGGAAATCGACGGTGTTTTTGCACAATATTGCCAATGTTGGAGCGACGATGGCAAATCGATGGCGTTTTTGCACAGTTTTGCCAATATTGAACTGACGTTGTCAAATCGACGTTGTTTTTGCACAATATTGCCAATATTGGAGCGACATTGGGAAATTGACGGTGTTTTTGCACAATTTGCCAATATTGAACTGACGTTGGCAAATTAATGTTGTTTTCGCACAATATTGCCAATGTTGGAGGTACGTTGGCAAATCTACGTTGTTTTTGCACAATATTGCCAATATTGGAGCAACGTTGGAAAATCGACATTGTTTTTGTACAATGTTGCCAATGTTGGAGTGACATTGGCAAATCTACGTTGTTTTTGCACAATGTTGGCAATATTGGAGCGACATTGGGAAATTGACGGTGTTTTTGCACAGTTTGCCAATATTGAACTGACGTTGGCAAATCAACGTTGTTTTCGCACAATATTCCCAATGTTGGAGCTACGTTGGCAAATCTACGTTGTTTTTGCACAATATTGCCAATATTGGAGCGACGTTGGCAAATCTATGTTGTTTTTGTACAATATTGCCAATATTGGAGCAACGTTGGCAAATCGACGTTGTTTTTGTACAATGTTGCCAATGTTGGAGCGACATTGGCAAATCTACGTTGTTTTCGCACCATATTGCCAATATTGGAGCTACGTTGGCAAATCTAAGTTGTTTTCGCACAATATTGCCAATATTGGAGCGACGTTGGCAAATCGACGTTGTTTTTGCACAATATTGCCAATGTTGGAGCGACATTGGCGAATCTACGTTGTTTTTGCACAATATTGCCAATATTGGAGCGACGTTGGCAAATCGACGTTGTTTTTGCACAATATTGCCAATGTTGGAGCGACGTTGGCAAATCGACGTTGTTTTTGCACAATATTGCCAATATTGGAGCGACGTTGGCAAATCGACGTTGTTTTTTCACAATATTGCCAATGTTGGAGCGACGTTGGCAAATCTACGTTGTTTTTGCACAATATTGCCAATATTGGAGCGACGTTGGCAAATCGACGTTGTTTTCGCACAATATTGCCAATATTGGAGCTACGTTGGCAAATCGATGTTGTTTTTGCACAATATTGCCAATATTGGGACCAGTGTTCACAAATCGACAGTGTTTTTGCACAATATTGCCAACATTGGACTGGTGTTCGCAAATCGACGGTGTTTTTACACAATATTGCCAACATTGGAGCGACGTTGGGAAATCGATGGTGTTTTTGCACAATATTGCCAATATTGGACCGGTGTTCGCAAATCGATGGTTTTTTTTACACAATATTGGACCAGTGTTCACAAATCGACGTTGTTTTTACACAATACTGCCAATATTGGAACAGTGTTCACAAACCGACATTGTTTTTGCACAATATTGCCAATGTTGGAGCGACGTTGGGAAATCGACGGTGTTTTTGCACAATATTGCCAATGTTGGAGCGACGTTTGGAAATCGACGGTGTTTTTGCACAATATTGCCAATGTTGGAGCGACGTTGGGAAATCGACGGTGATTTTGCACAATATTGCCAATGTTGGAGCGACGTTGGCAAATAGACGGTGTTTTGCACAATATTGCCAATATTGGACCGGTGTTCGCAAATCGACGGTGTTTTAACACAATATTGCCAATATTGGACCGGTGTTCGCAAATCGACATTGTTTTTGCACAATATTGCCATTGTTGGAGCAACGTTGGGAAATCGACGGTGTTTTGCACAATATTGCCAATATTGGACCAGTGTTCGCAAATCGACGGTGTTTTTACACAATATTGCCAATATTGGACCGGTGTTCGCAAATCGACATTGTTTTTGCACAATATTTCCAATGTTGGAGCGACGTTGGGAAATCGACAGTGTTTTTGCACAATATTGCCAATGTTGGAGCGACGATGGCAAATCGATGGCGTTTTTGCACAGTTTTGCCAATATTGAACTGACGTTGTCAAATCGACGTTGTTTTTGCACAATATTGCCAATATTGGAGCGACATTGGGAAATTGACGGTGTTTTTGCACAATTTGCCAATATTGAACTGACGTTGGCAAATTAATGTTGTTTTCGCACAATATTGCCAATGTTGGAGGTACGTTGGCAAATCTACGTTGTTTTTGCACAATATTGCCAATATTGGAGCAACGTTGGAAAATCGACATTGTTTTTGTACAATGTTGCCAATGTTGGAGTGACATTGGCAAATCTACGTTGTTTTTGCACAATGTTGGCAATATTGGAGCGACATTGGGAAATTGACGGTGTTTTTGCACAGTTTGCCAATATTGAACTGACGTTGGCAAATCAACGTTGTTTTCGCACAATATTCCCAATGTTGGAGCTACGTTGGCAAATCTACGTTGTTTTTGCACAATATTGCCAATATTGGAGCGACGTTGGCAAATCTATGTTGTTTTTGTACAATATTGCCAATATTGGAGCAACGTTGGCAAATCGACGTTGTTTTTGTACAATGTTGCCAATGTTGGAGCGACATTGGCAAATCTACGTTGTTTTCGCACCATATTGCCAATATTGGAGCTACGTTGGCAAATCTACGTTGTTTTCGCACAATATTGCCAATATTGGAGCGACGTTGGCAAATCGACGTTGTTTTTGCACAATATTGCCAATGTTGGAGCGACATTGGCGAATCTACGTTGTTTTTGCACAATATTGCCAATATTGGAGCGACGTTGGCAAATCGACGTTGTTTTTGCACAATATTGCCAATGTTGGAGCGACGTTGGCAAATCGACGTTGTTTTTGCACAATATTGCCAATATTGGAGCGACGTTGGCAAATCGACGTTGTTTTTTCACAATATTGCCAATGTTGGAGCGACGTTGGCAAATCTACGTTGTTTTTGCACAATATTGCCAATATTGGAGCGACGTTGGCAAATCGACGTTGTTTTCGCACAATATTGCCAATATTGGAGCTTCGTTGGCAAATCGATGTTGTTTTTGCACAATATTGCCAATATTGGAGCGATGTTGGCAAATCGACGTTGTTTTTCCACAATATTGCCAATGTTGGAGCGACATTGGCAAATCTATGTTGTTTTTGCACAATATTGCCAATATTGGAGCGACGTTGGCAAATCGACGTTGTTTTTGCACAATATTGCCAATGTTGGAGCGACGTTGGCAAATCTACGTTGTTTTTGCACAATATTGCCAATGTTGGAGCGACGTTGGCAAATCTACGTTGTTTTTGCACAATATTGCCAATGTTGGAGCGATGTTGGCAAATCGACGTTGTTTTTGCACAATATTGCCAATGTTGGAGCGACGTTGGCAAATCGCCGTTGTTTTTGCACAATATTGCCAATGTTGGAGCGACGTTGGCAAATCTACGTTGTTTTTGCACAATATTGCCAATATTGGAGCGACGTTGGCAAATCGACGTTGTTTTTGCACAATATTGCCAATGTTGGAGCGACATTGGCAAATCTATGTTGTTTTTGCACAATATTGCCAATGTTGGAGCGACATTGGCAAATCTATGTTGTTTTTGCACAATATTGCCAATATTGGAGCGACGTTGGCAAATCGACATTGTTTTTGCACAATATTGCCAATGTTGGAGCGACGTTGGCAAATCTACGTTGTTTTTGCACAATATTGCCAATGTTGGAGCGAGGTTGGCAAATCGACGTTGTTTTTGCACAATATTGCCAATGTTGGAGCGACGTTTGGAAATCGACGGTGTTTTTGCACAATATTGCCAATGTTGGAGCGACGTTGGGAAATCGACGGTGATTTTGCACAATATTGCCAATGTTGGAGCGACGTTGGCAAATAGACGGTGTTTTGCACAATATTGCCAATATTGGACCGGTGTTCGCAAATCGACGGTGTTTTAACACAATATTGCCAATATTGGACCGGTGTTCGCAAATCGACATTGTTTTTGCACAATATTGCCATTGTTGGAGCAACGTTGGGAAATCGACGGTGTTTTGCACAATATTGCCAATATTGGACCAGTGTTCGCAAATCGACGGTGTTTTTACACAATATTGCCAATATTGGACCGGTGTTCGCAAATCGACATTGTTTTTGCACAATATTTCCAATGTTGGAGCGACGTTGGGAAATCGACGGTGTTTTTGCACAATATTGCCAATGTTGGAGCGACGATGGCAAATCGACGGCGTTTTTGCACAGTTTTGCCAATATTGAACTGACGTTGTCAAATCGACGTTGTTTTTGCACAATATTGCCAATATTGGAGCGACATTGGGAAATTGACGGTGTTTTTGCACAATTTGCCAATATTGAACTGACGTTGGCAAATTAATGTTGTTTTCGCACAATATTGCCAATGTTGGAGGTACGTTGGCAAATCTACGTTGTTTTTGCACAATATTGCCAATATTGGAGCAACGTTGGAAAATCGACATTGTTTTTGTACAATGTTGCCAATGTTGGAGTGACATTGGCAAATCTACGTTGTTTTTGCACAATGTTGGCAATATTGGAGCGACATTGGGAAATTGACGGTGTTTTTGCACAGTTTGCCAATATTGAACTGACGTTGGCAAATCAACGTTGTTTTCGCACAATATTGCCAATGTTGGAGCTACGTTGGCAAATCTACGTTGTTTTTGCACAATATTGCCAATATTGGAGCGACGTTGGCAAATCTATGTTGTTTTTGTACAATATTGCCAATATTGGAGCAACGTTGGCAAATCGACGTTGTTTTTGTACAATGTTGCCAATGTTGGAACGACATTGGCAAATCTACGTTGTTTTCGCACCATATTGCCAATATTGGAGCTACGTTGGCAAATCTACGTTGTTTTCGCACAATATAGCCAATATTGGAGCGACGTTGGCAAATCGACGTTGTTTTTGCACAATATTGCCAATGTTGGAGCGACATTGGCAAATCTACGTTGTTTTTGCACAATATTGCCAATATTGGAGCGACGTTGGCAAATCGACGTTGTTTTTGCACAATATTGCCAATGTTGGAGCGACGTTGGCAAATCGACGTTGTTTTTGCACAATATTGCCAATATTGGAGCGACGTTGGCAAATCGACGTTGTTTTTTCACAATATTGCCAATGTTGGAGCGACGTTGGCAAATCTACGTTGTTTTTGCACAATATTGCCAATATTGGAGCGACGTTGGCAAATCGACGTTGTTTTCGCACAATATTGCCAATATTGGAGCTACGTTGGCAAATCGATGTTGTTTTTGCACAATATTGCCAATATTGGAGCGATGTTGGCAAATCGACGTTGTTTTTCCACAATATTGCCAATGTTGGAGCGACATTGGCAAATCTATGTTGTTTTTGCACAATATTGCCAATATTGGAGCGACGTTGGCAAATCGACGTTGTTTTTGCACAATATTGCCAATGTTGGAGCGACTTTGGCAAATCTACGTTGTTTTTGCACAATATTGCCAATGTTGGAGCGACGTTGGCAAATCTACGTTGTTTTTGCACAATATTGCCAATGTTGGAGCGATGTTGGCAAATCGACGTTGTTTTTGCACAATATTGCCAATGTTGGAGCGACGTTGGCAAATCGCCGTTGTTTTTGCACAATATTGCCAATGTTGGAGCGACGTTGGCAAATCTACGTTGTTTTTGCACAATATTGCCAATATTGGAGCGACGTTGGCAAATCGACGTTGTTTTTGCACAATATTACCAATGTTGGAGCGACATTGGCAAATCTATGTTGTTTTTGCACAATATTACCAATGTTGGAGCGACATTGGCAAATCTATGTTGTTTTTGCACAATATTGCCAATGTTGGAGCGACATTGGCAAATCTATGTTGTTTTTGCACAATATTGCCAATGTTGGAGCGACGTTGGCAAATCGACGTTGTTTTTGCACAATATTGCCAATGTTGGAGCGACATTGGCAAATCTACGTTGTTTTTGCACAATATTGCCAATATTGGAGCGACGTTGGCAAGTCGACGTTGTTTTTGCACAATATTGCCAATGTTGGATCGAGGTTGTAAATCCTCTTGCGACCGTTCCGACCTTTACCGATCTTTTGCCAACGTTACCCCAACGTTGGTGTGCTATATTGGGAGGGAAAGCGTTTAAAAATTCCACCAGGGTCTATAACCTCCAATTTGACATTGGAGTATGTGCAGAGGTAATGCATTATTTATCAAACGGGATCATTCCCATCAATTATTAAAGGTTATTGAATGGAGGAGCAAGCGGCATCGACCCGTTGTTGGCGAGTCAAATAGAGTCGAGGCTCATTTAAATTGTTTGACTGCTTCTTATTAAAAGGAACAATTACTTATGCTATAGGACGCCGGGGGTGTCGTTTCCACGGGGGATTAACTAACCGGGAACTGCATCGTTAACATCAGGAGGTTACCCTAGCGGCATTGCCTCGAAAGGTCACCGTGAATCCGTGACATGATTGTGTCGAAAGTTTCTTCACAACCTGAAGGATTGACTGCGGGTGTCGTCGCAGGTTGCTTCCATAAGGCTTGTGCCAACTTCATTGGTAAACTTTTCAGACTTTAGAGGATTGCAGTACACAGGAGGCACACCTGTGTCTTTTCTTCTTCGAAGCACGTGTTCATGTGAATATTCCATTGAAGGTTTCCCGTTCCTCTTTGTCTCCATTCATCGCTTCGTTCATTCATTACATTTCATCTGGGAGATGCTTTTTTTTTTCTTCTCCAGTGTGCAAGGTTAATGGACGAGTAAGAATGACATGAGTACAAATGGTTGCTCTTTAACATGTACAACGAGCACATGAGGAGACGATGGACAAATCGATAGGATATGGAATTTGAACCTCGTGCTTCAGCCACAGATGTGAAACGTTTGCGATGAAAAAAATAAAATGTGAGAAAACATTTCCAGATCGATGAAGTTTATACAGATTTCGAGCCAGTTTATCATCCTTCTCTTGGAGTAGTATGACAGAGGTGTGCACACTCAAATCTCAGATAACCTAGTTGATAACCTAGAGGTGTGCACACTTACCTCTAAACTGTCTAGTGTGGGTTTGAATCTCAGATAACCTAGTAGATAACCTTGTAGATAACCTAGAGGTGTGCACACTTACATCTAAACTGTATACTTTGGGTTTGAATCTTAGATAACCTAGTGGATAACCTAGAGGTGTGCACACTTACCTCTAAACTGTCTAGTGTGGGTTTGAATCTCAGATAACCTAGTAGATAACCTAGAGGTGTGCACACTTACCTCTAAACTGTCTAGTGTGGGTTTGAATCTCAGATAACCTAGTAGATAACCTTGTAGATAACCTAGAGGTGTGCAGACTTACATCTAAACTGTCTACTTTGGGTTTGAATCACAGATAACCTAGTAGATAACCTAGAGGTATGCACACTTACCTCTAAACTGTCTAGTGTGGGTTTGAATTTCAGATAACCTCGTAGATAACCTAGAGGTGTGCACACTTACCTCTAAACTGTCTAGTGTGGGTTTGAATCTCAGATAACCTCGTAGATAACCTAGTAGATAACCTAGAGGTGTGCACACTTACATCTAAACTGTCAAGTTTGGGTTTGAATCTCAGATAACCTAGAGGTGTGCACCCTTACCTCAAAACTGTCTAGTGTCGGTTTGAATCTCAGATAACATAGTAGATAACCTAGAGGTGTGCACACTTACCGCTAAACTGTCTAGAGCGGGTTTGAATCTCAGATAACCTAGAGCTATGCGTGCTTGCCTCTAAACTGTCTAGTTTGGGTTTGCATGTCAGATAACCGAGTGGATAACCTCGATGTATGCAAACTTACCTCAAAACTGTCTAGTTTGGGTTTGAATCTCCGATAACCTAGTAGATAACCTAGTACATAACCTAGAGGTGTGCACACTTACATCTAAACTGTCTACTTTGGGTTTAAATCTCACCTAACCTAGTGGATAACCTCGTGGATAACCTAGTAGATAACCTAGAGGTGTGCACACTTACCTCTAAACTGTCTAGTGTGGGTTTGAATCTCAGATAACCTAGAGGTATGCGTGCTTGCCTCTAAACTGTCTAGTTTGGGTTTGCATGTCAGATAACCGAGTGGATAACCTCGATGTATGCAAACTTACCTCAAAACTGTCTAGTTTGGGTTTGAATCTCAGATAACCTGGTAGATAACCTAGAGGTGTGCACACGTACCTCTAAACTGTATAGTGTGGGTTTGAATCTCAGGTAACCAACTCGATAACCTCGAGGTGTGCACACTTACTTCTAAGCTCCATATTTTAGGTTAAAG
This sequence comes from Myxine glutinosa, assembly GCF_964187855.1. Taxonomy (NCBI): domain Eukaryota; kingdom Metazoa; phylum Chordata; class Myxini; order Myxiniformes; family Myxinidae; genus Myxine; species Myxine glutinosa. Next base: position 96,096,567 of record NC_136273.1, on the reverse strand, counting down.
TCTCAAATAACCTAGTGGATAACCTAGAGGTATGCGTGCTTGCCTTTAAACTGTGTAGTTTCGGTTCAAATCTCAGATAATCTCAGTTCCTTCCACCAAGCTTGGAACAAGTGTGTGTCTACCCTCAGGAGTGCCAGGAAGCACTATCTCTCCTCACTCAAGAATGAACTCTCAAACCTGTCTCCTTCCTCCAAATCCTGGTGGTGTCTGGTCAAATCCGTTTCTGGTGTTTGTTCCCCCTCCATCCCCTCCCTTACCTCAAATGGCCACACAGTTGACATCGCACGTGACAAAGCCGAATGCCTCAACTCTGTGTTTGCCTCAAAATCCTTAGTCCCAAACCCATCTCTCTCTGTTCCCACCTTTCCCAGTCGAACCAAACTGCTCCTGGACTCTGTGACCTTCTCTCCTGACAAGGTGGAGGAGTTTTTGTCAAACCTCGACTCTGATTCTGCAACTGGACCAGATGGCATCAGCCCACGGGTCCTAAAATCCTGCTCTGCCGCTCTATCTCACCCTCTCTCTGTTCTTTTCACCCTATCCTTTGCTCAAGGTCATCTGCCAGCATCCTGGAAATCAGCAAACATTACCGCTTTACACAAAAAAGGTGCAAAAACAGATCCTTGCAACTACAGACCAATCAGCCTGCTCCCAATTATCAGCAAAGTCATGGAATCCATCATTGCTTCGGATATGAAATCTTTCCTCTTCTCCAATGGCTTGATCTCTGATCATCAATTTCGTTTCAGACCAGGTCACTCTACTCTGGACATGCTGCTTCTGCTGTCTCAACAATGGATGGAGGTCCTCAATGCCAAACAGGAAATCAGAGCTGTCTCCCTTGACATATCACGTGCCTTCGATACGGTCTGGCACCCAGCTCCGCTCACCAAACTCTCCTCCTATGGTATCCATGGAAATCTCCATGCATGGCTTGCGGACTTCCTCTCTGGTCATAGTCAACGTGTGGCCCTGAATGGATTTCTCTCATCTCCCCTTCCCGTTCAGGCTGGAGTTCCCCAAGGCAGTGTGCTGGGCCCTGTGCTTTTTCTGGTCTTTATCAATGATCTCTCGGACTCTCTGGAAAATCCTCTGTATCTCTTTGCTGATGACTCCACTCTCTGCCGCTCCATTCCTCTTCCCTCAGATCGGCAGTCTGCAGCCTCCTCTCTCTCTGAAGACCTGGACAAAATCACAGACTGGTCAAACATGTGGAACATGTCTTTCAATCCTGACAAATCTCACACTCTTACTATGTCTCTCCGAAAAGATCGACTGGACAACCCTCCCATCTACTTTCTCAACAATCCTCTCCAAGAAGTTCTGTCGCTCAAGCTTTTGGGTCTCACCATCTGCCATGATCTTTCTTGGGAAAACCACATTTCCAAGCTGGCCTCCAAAGCCAGTCGCCGACTGGGCATCCTCCGTCGTGCGAAGTCCTTCCTAGGCACACCTGAGCTCCTCACCACATACAAGGCTTTCATCCGCAGCTCAATGGAATACTGTTCTCCCCTATGGGCTGGTGCTCCTGCCTCACACCTGGCTCGGCTTCACGCTGTTGAATCTAAAGCTTTCAGAATCATTGGAATCTCCCGCGATGAAGCTATCTCTGAGGGCCTTTCACTCACTCACCGCAGGCAGGTAGGTGGTCTTTCTGTCTTCTACCGACTCCTCTCCGGCCTTGCTCCCCCAGCTCTCTCTGTGCTCTGTCCCCCAAATATTCCTACAGGTCGCACAAGATCTGCCAGCCACCCTCTGATGGTTAAACTGCCGAAATCTCGGCTCTCTGCTCACCTTCACTCTTTCATTCCTCTTTTCTCCCGCCTCTGGAACAAACTCCCACACTCACTTCAATCACACTCCTCCCTCCAGGTCTTCAAAACAGCTGTTCACCACCATCTCTTATCTTCCCCCATCCAAAACCTTGATCTTTTTTACCTCCACTAATTCACCCCAGATCCACCTTGTTTGAAATTCCAACTTCTTTCCTGGAAGTCTTGGCAGTGTCCATATGTTTTATACCTCTCCCACCCCCCCCCCCCCTTCCCATGCCTCCCCCCCAAAGCCCTCTCCCTCCCACAGTTCTCTCGATGTCTCCATGTCTCTCGGTCCCTGCTCTCAAATGTTGTGTTTGTGTCCTTCCCCCTCTCTCCCCATCTTGTCTACCGCTCCCGATGTTATTTGTTTTGTGTGTCTGTTTGTCTTTCTGTTTGATTAATGTTCGCTCTTTCACGAGCCTCGATCTTGTATACAAAAAAAAAAAAAAAAAAAAAAAAAAAACCTAGAGGTATGCGTGCCTCTAAGCTGTGTAGTTTAGGTTCAAATCTCAGATAACCTAGTGGATAACCTAGAGGTATATGTGCTTGCATCTAAACTGTCTAGTTTGGATTCAAATCTCAGATAACCTAGTGGTATGCACACTTGCCTCTAAACTGTCTAGTTTCGGCTTGAATTCCTGATAACCAAGTGGCTAACCTCGAGGTGTGCGTGCCTCTAAACTGTCTAGTGTGGGTTCGAATCTGAGACGGCACACAATGTGGATAACCTAGTGGTATAAATAACCTAGTGGATAACCTTGAAGATAGAGGTACGCATTGTCCTCTCTCAACTGTCTCTGGCTTCGAATCCCGACCCACCTATAAACTGCCGTCCTGGTGTTTCACAGTCATGGTGATTCATCAATGTGTGTGCCGTCCCTCGGATGGACATTAAGCCGGGCGTCCCATCTGCCGGCATTAGTTGGCGGACGATAAAGATCCCACGGCCTTTCATGAAGAGTTGGGGGAGTTGTCATGGTAGCCCTGAACAAATTACAAGCCAAACAATCTACAATGAAGTGCCAGGCCTGGTCAACGGGTTCGTGAAAGACTTGATCTAAAAGCCTTTCCCCATCGACCCCACAAGTTGGTGGGAATCATTTCGGGCGTTTAAGAACATGGTTGTAGATTTTGTCACAAATCATATTGCACACCGCCCCTTTCCTATGCCATCTCCAGGCGCTGCATGACGTCATTGCCGGGCACCGAAGGGGGCTCGGCAATGACGCACGCTGAAAGGGAGTACTCAGTTTTCACTCTGGTTGTTTGTTTGTTTTCTTGTTTTTTGTTTTCTTGTTTGTTTGTTTTCTTGTTTGTTTGTTTGTCCGGGCGATAGCTCAGCCATCCTTTGAGCTAGGAAGCTGAAATTTGGGCACAATACTGAGCAAGTACTTTGTCAAAAACTCTATTTTTTGTTTTTTGATGAATGAATTTTTTTTTTTTTGGGATACAGGATCGAGGCTCATGAAAGAGCAAACATTTATCACACAAAAATCAAACAGACACACAAAACATATAATAAGGGTAGCGGTGGCCAAGATGAGGAGAGAAGGGGAAGCACACAAACACAACGTTTGAGAGCAGGGACGTCGGGAGATCTGTGGGAGGGCTTGGGGGGAGGAGGCGTGGGAATGGGGGGAGGGGTGGGAGAGGTATAAAACACAAGGACACTGCAAGGACTTCCAGGAAGGAAGTTGGTATTTCAAAAAAGTGAATCTGGGGTGAAATTAGCGGGGGTAGAAAAGATCAAGGTTTTGGATGGGGGAAGATGAGAGATGGTGGGGAACAGCTGTTTTAAAGACCTGGAGGGAGGAGTGGGATTGAAGAGAGTGAGGGAGTTTGTTCCAGAGGCGGGAGAAAAGAGGAATGAAGGAGTGAAGGTGAGCAGAGAGTCTTGATTTTGGCAGTTTAACCATAAGAGGGTTGCAGGCAGATCTTGTGCGACCTGCAGGAATATTTGGGGGACAGAGCCCAGAGAGAGCTGGGGGAGCAAGGCCTGAGAGGAGTCGGTAGAAGACAGAAAGCCCAACAACCTGCCTGCGGTGAGTGAGTGAGAGGCCCTCGGAGGTAGCTTCACCATGGGAGATTCCAATGATTCTGAACGCTTTGGTTTCAACAGCGTGAAGCCGAGCTAGGTGTGAGGCAGGAGCACCTGTCCAGAGGGGAGAACAGTATTCCATTGAGCTTCGGTTGAAAGCCTTGTATGTGGTGAGGAGCTCAGGTGTGCCAAGGAAGGACTTCGCACGATGGAGGATGCCCAGTCGGCGACTGGCTTTGGAGGACAGATTTGAAATGTGGTTTTCCCAGGAAGGATCATGGCAGATAGTGAGACCCAAAAGCTTGAATGACAGAACTTCTTGGAGAGGATTATTCAGAAAGTGGATGGGAGGGTTGTCCAGTCGGTCTTTTCGGAGAGACATCGTAAGAGTGTGAGATTTGTCAGGATTGAAAGACATTTTTCACTTGCTTGACCAGTCTGTGATTTTGTCCAGGACTGCAGAGAGTGAGGAGGCTGCAGACTGCCGATCTGAGGGATGAGGAATGGAGCGGCAGAGAGCGGAGTCATCAGCAAAGAGATAGAGAGGATTTTCAAGAGAGTCAGAGAGATCATTGATGAAGACCAGAAAAAGCACAGGGCCCAGAACACTGCCTTGGGGAACTCCAGCCTGAACAGGAAGGGGAGATGAGAGAAACCCAATCAGGGCCACACGTTGACTACCACTAGAGAGGAAGTCAGCAAGCCAAGCATGGAGGTTTCCATGGATACCATATGAGGAGAGTTTGGTGAGCACAGCGGGGTGCCAGACCGTATCGAAGGCACGTGATATGTCAAGGGAGACAGCTCTAATTTCCTGTTTGGCATTGAGGACCTTCATCCATTGTTGAGACAGCAGAAGCAGCATGCCCAGAGTAGAGTGACCTGGTCTGAAACCAAATCGGCGATCAGAGATCAAGCCATTGGAGAAGAGGAAAGATTTGATATCTGAAGCAATGATGGATTCCATGACTTTGCTGATAATTGGGAGAAGGCTGATTGGTCTGTAGTTGCTGGGATCTGCTTTTGCACCATTTTTGTGTAAAGCGGTGATGTTGGCTGATTTCCAAGCTGATGGCAGATGACCTTGAACAAAAGAGAGGGTGAAGAGAATAGAGAGAGGGTGTGAAAGAGCGGCAGAGCTGGGTTTTAGGACCCGTGGGCTGATGCCGTCAGGTCCAGTTGCAGAATCAGAGTTGAGGGTTGACAGAAACTTTTCCACCTTGTCAGAAGGGAAGGACACAGAGTCCAGGAACAGCTGGGTATGACTGGGTTCGGTGGGTACAGAGAGGGTTGGGTTTGGGACACAAGATTTAGAGGCAAACACAGAGTTGAGGCATTCAGCTTTTTCACGTGCGGAGTCAGCTGTGTAGCCGTTTGAGGTAAGGGAGGGGATTGAGGGGGAACAATCACCAGAAACAGATTTGACCAGATGCCACCAGGATTTGGAAGAGGGAGACAGATAAGAGAGTTCGGTCTTGAGAGTGGAGAGATATTGTTTCCTGGCTCTCCTGAGGTGGGACACACACTTGTTTCGAGCTTTGTGAAAGGAAATGAGATTTCCTTCCATTGGATTTGCTTTCCAGGAGGCGAAGGCAAGTTGTTTCTGGGCAACTGCCTTACCACAAGATTCAGTGTACCATGGACAGGAGGAAGGGTATGACAACTGAAAGCGAGATGGGATAAAACTGTGCATGAGAGAGAGCAATTTACTTTGGAAGAATTCCCAGGGTGAGTTGATGTCAGAGGCGGTAGAGATGGAAGACCAGTCCAGATGATTGATGGCTGCTTGAAGACCGTGCCATTTGGCCTGAGTGAAATCCCAGACTCGTCGACGCTGAGGAGGCTCCCTGAGAATGGTCAGAGAGATGTCCACTTTAACAAGCACATGATCAGATGAGCCGATTGGAGCAGAAGAAGAGCAGCAGACATTTGCAGGGAAGTTAGTCATAACCTAGTCTAGGTTATGAAGACTCTAAATCTAGAAGAGAAGATACTCCGTTGCCTGAGATCCGGGTTGGGAAATTGACAGATTGTGTCAGTCCCAGTGAGTCGCAGAAGTCCTTTGCTGAGGCAGTGCAGGGTGAGTGAGGAAGAGAGTTTTTGATAAAGATAGCAACCCCACCTCCAGGACAAGACTCAGGTCTATCATACAGGAGGGAGTAACCCGGGAGAGATATTAAGAAATCAGAGACATCATGAAGGAGGAAAGTTTCTGTTAAGCAGAGCAAGTCTGTTTTGTCAGAAGCAACCTGTATGGAGAGATCAGTCAAATTTGAGCGAAGGTCCCAGATGTTTGAGGTCCAGGGGGAGCATCGGATACAGAACAGCGGCGGGGGGTGGGGGGGGGGGGGGGTGGAGGGGTAGGGTAAGTTGTGGAAGAGGAAGAAGAGGTAGGGAGAGCTGTTGAAAGTGTGTCAGAAATTTCAGAATAGCTCAGAGAAAGGGAAGGATGTGGTAGACAAAAGGTTTGTTGGTGATTGGGTGAGGTACAGTGAGGTGTTATTTGAGGGGGGGCAGAGCGAGGAAGAAGGTTGGGGGAGATGGAGGTGAGATTTGGAAGGGGGAAGAAGCGGGGAGGATGCTTTGAGGAGGAAGGGTGTAAGGGGGGTAATGGAGAAAAAATGAGGATGGGCAGATTTGAAGGGGAGGGGCGAGGGGAGTTTATGAGGGTAGGGGTTAGGGGGGAGTTTAGGAGGGAAGGGGAAAGGGAAGGGATTTGAAAGGGATGGGAGATGGGGGAGATTTGGAGGGGAGGGGCAAGGGGGGAGATTTGAAAGGGATGGGTGATGGGGAAGATTTGGAGGGGAGGGGCAAGGGGGGAGATTTAAATGGGATGGGTGATGGAGAATATTTGGAGGGGAGGGGCAAGGGGGGAGATTTGAAAGGGATGGGTGATGGGGAAGATTTGGAGGGGAGAGGCAAGGGGGGAGATTTGAAAGGGATGGGTGATGGGGAAGATTTGGAGGGGAGGGGCAAGGGGGGAGATTTGAAAGGGATGGGTGATGGGGAAGATTTGGAGGGGAGGGGTAAGGGGGGAGATTTCAAAGGGATCGGTGATGGGGAAGATTTGGAGGGGAGGGGCAAGGGGGGAGATTTGAAAGGGATGGGTGATGGGGAAGATTTGGAGGGGAGGGGTGAGTTTGGATTTTAGAAAGTGTATGATTAATGGGAAACGAACATTTATTGCAAAATAAATTTATTGTGACCTTCGAGTCAAAGATACGTTTAAGGATGCTGGAGGGGGTGGGGGGGGGGGGGTGGATTGCAGGGGAGTTTAGGGAATGTATGAAAGAGGAACTGTAAGAGATGGATTTTTTTTTTTTGGAATGAATAGATTTGGTGAGCAAGTCGAAAGCAACCTTTTAAAGAAGAAGAAGAAAAAGGTGTTATAATATATGACAGAATACAGTTCTTCAGGGGAAAGTTTAAACATTTTTAAATTGAATAGTGAAAACTATCTGGGGAAATGGGGGTGAAACACGTGGTCGAAGAACGAACGAATGAATAAGAACAACGAATAAACGAATAAGAACAACAAATAAGAACAAAGAAGGAAATGTTTTTTTTTTGTTAAGATTTCAAACAAGGAAGTGTGGGGTGAAAAGACTGGGAAAAACTGAGAACGAAAGTAAATGGACCACAATCGACCGCTGAGAGAAAAAAAGCCTCAAGGTAGGAAACAAAGTACGAGGCTGCAAAAAATGCGGCACGAAATAACCCACGATTTTTCATACAGGTATGAAAGATTAACACCAAGAATCTTCCTCGGGACACACCATAGGTACACACACCGAAAGATAAATACAGTTTCGACACAAATACAATTGTGAACAATTACTTAACTTTGAAAGCATGGAGAGCGTGTGCAGCTTTGAAAAACCGTCAAGGGTAATTGATTAAGTTATTTATTTATTAGCAATTAATTAAGCACTTATTTATTTTCTTTCTCATCTGGGCAATATCTCAGGCACCTTTTGAGTTAGGAAGCTGATGTTTGGACATGACAATGACCAAGTGATTCGGCTGTAAAGGATATTTTTTAATTTATTGATTAATCAATTAATCGATGAATTATTTAATTATTCGATGAATTCCTTCTTATTTTTTTAAGTTACAGATTCGGATGAAATGGTGGTGGTTTGTGTGTTATATTAGTCAATTGATTAATTATTTAATTATTTTATGATTATTATTTATTTATTTTCATTATTAATCATTTATTTATTTTCTTTCTCATCTGGGCAATATCTCAGGCACCTTTTGAGCTCGGAAGCTAATATTTGGACATGACAGTGACCAAGTGATTTGTCTGTAAAGGGTATTTTTGATTTATTGATTAATCATTTAATCGATTAATTATTTATTGATTGATAAATTAGTTATTTAAATTTTTTATTAATGAGTTATTTAATTAAATTTCGAAAAGATACATCTTCGGATGAAGCACTAGTGCTTTAGTTATGCTTTTAGCCAAATTGATAATGAAAATATTTTATGATAATCTTTTACTGATTTTAATTATGCAATTAATCAATCAATTATTGTACACCTGTCCCTCCCAATCCACTATCTATGAGCCGCGCGGAAGGATATTTAAATATTTGGAATGGGGGCGGTGTACTTTGTACTTTGAATGTATCTGTACTTGTTTTTTAGATATTGTTAAGATGATGGCATCTCATCTCGTCTGTGCCCCCTTCTGAAAGGCAATGTGTGCGGTTTATGACGCCATTGCCCTTAAACAATGACGTCACATTAAAATGATGGGCCACTGGACGAGCAGCTTGTGTGGTGTTGACGATAATTAACACAACATTAAGCTTTGCTCAGCTCGAGCCCTTCAGAGGTTGTCAACGTGGCTGTGGTGATGTCTGCACAACATTAAAGAGTGAAATGATTAAAACCTACATCATCCTGTTTGTTTAATGAACTTCCTACACAGGTGATGAAATGCTTGTCTTTTAAACTCGCTCTGTCAAACGTTCAGGTTACACTTTACACCTGGTGTCAGCTCGTTTCACTAATTAACGTGCGCTTTCATTCTCCCAAGGTTCGCACAAACATATGACGTCACTATGGATACCACGAAAATACCATCGAAGCACACCTGGTGGGATGACTCTCGTGCAAGGATCAAGGTTCGCACATTCGCCTCTAAGCTATCTAGCCTGGGTTCGAATCCACACCCAGGTATAAACGTAGGTGTTTCACAGGTATGGTGATTCATCATTGTGTGCCGTTAAGCTGGGTGTCCTGTCTGCCGGCATTCGTTGGTCGGCGTTAAAGAGCGAATGGGAGGTGAGCCATCTCCGGCACCCTGAACGAATTCCAAATTGCTGCCTGAACGGTGCACCTGGTCTTGGAGGTCAATGACACCACCTTACACTGCTTGCTACCTGAGGGCATGGTTGCTGTTCTTGAGGTAGTGTTACGTGGTCCTCCCGGTAACTACCTGGTCTCGGTGACCCCCGGACCGTGGGAGGTACCCCGCCAGAAAGATATATGATTTATACGCTTTCGTAACGCAATCAATATGAATTCCAGTCAATAAGAAACCCCACACCAAGGATCCGGAGTAATCAATAATATATTCCCCCAAGGAATCAACAATCATCAACAATCAACAATCAATCACTAAGATGGCCATCTTACATATGTGTCCCCCCCTGTCCCCACTCACGACCACTTGGGCCACTGTCCCTCACAATGTCTCTCTTCTCCGCACACGGGCGGTGGAACGAACCCCGGGCGGACGTGCTCCAAATGTGCACGTCTCGTACCGAGGACAGCTGCTGCAGCGCACACCTCCTTGCCAAGCAACGGGGAAAAACCAAGCGCGGCTTGCAACGCGCGCGAGGCCCAAGGTGCGACCCGTACGCGTCCTTGTAGATGGTGAGGCAAATTGTGCCGGACGATGGGTTCCGTGCACGAACCCACGGCAACTTGACGTGTCAAGGGGTAATTACCCCGCGCAGGTAACTCCTTTTGTCAGACGGGCTTTCAAACGCAGCGTCCTCCACGCTGCTCAATATCGATACCAACTCTCGTCGGAGCTCGGCGAGGAAGAGGAAGAAGATCGTCGCTTCTCCAGGACCTCGTGTCTTTTTTTCTTCCGTTTCCGGTCTCCTTTTTCCCAGAAGGGCTCCTGACCCTTTAATCACAACAACCTTTACTCGACTACACATTGATAAGCAAAGACCTGAATAGTAATTCACATAAATCCACATAAATCCGTAACACTCCCCCCCTTCAAGAAAGAAAGTTTGAACCCAGCGAAAACTTTCTTTGCCGGCCAAATTGGATAAACAAACCAGATAACTCACGCCCCCCAAATCATCAGTTCCCCCCGGGCACAGTCATCACTTAAAAATAAAGCAACAAAATTTCACACAATCCCCTAGATTAATTCCCTCTGGACCAAGCGTCAACCACTTCTAGTTTCTCTTGAATGACGGTTAAGAGGTGGTGACCAAAGCCCCCAAATTTAAACCTCTCTATAGCACTTTTTCGGGAGGCCCAGCGGAGTATTCCCTACATGGACGCCTTAAGGAATGTGGAGTTCACGGTTAGTCCGGGGAGGAAAGTTCATTACATGGACGCCTTTAAGAACGTGGAGTTCACGGTTAGTCCATGCAGGAAAGTTCACTACCTGGACGCCTTTAAGAACGTGGCGTTCACGGTTAGTCCGTGTAGGAGCCCCGGCTCGGCGGCTCCACCGTATATAGGGCTTCAACTTCTCCAGACTCCTAACAGTTACGGTGGGACCCCTTGTCCCAGCCGTTACCTGACTGGCGGTCTCCTTCTCGGCCAGTGCTCTGACATTCATTCTTTTGGGAGGTGCCGTAACTCTGGGAGCCTCCATAGTAATATCGGCTGCTGCCCACACCAAAACTACCGCCAAGTGGTCCTCTTCTGTAGACCTCTCGACGCCTACGAAATGCCTTCCCTACTGTTATGGTCCGACCTTCCAAATCCTTACCATTCCAATTCTTCTCTGCCTCCCTGGCGTCTCTTGTGCTTGCAAACGTGACAAAGCCGAACCCTCTTGACCGTTGCGTTTCCCTGTCTTTTACCACCCGCACTTCCACCAGCGGCCCATATCTGTTGAAGACAGAGGTCAGAACTTCTTCCTCTGTGTTGAAGTTCAGTCCCCCTACAAATAACTTGGAACTTTTGTCGCCATCCCGAGCTGGTGTGGTGTTATTTTCCCTGCTGTGCTCTTTACCAACCCTCGGGTTACCATAAATTTGCCCCCCGGCCAAATCATTCCCGATAATCACAGATACTCCCTCTACAGGAAGCGTGGCTTGTAAACCGACGGTGACCGGTCCTGACACCAAATCGGATTCCAAATGGATGACATGAAGTGGGGCACTAACACAGCCACCGATCCCTTGTAACCAAACACTATCACCAGTTGCGGTACTCTTTGACAATGGCAAAATGCCTTCAAGCATTAAGGATTGATGGGCTCCTGTGTCCCTCAAAACCCTAACCGGTCTTGGGTTAGTCAAGTCTCCCTTGAGTGAGACCAACCCCTCATAAATAAATGGCTGGCAACTCTTCTGTGGGCGATTTCTTACGCTTGCCATCGCATTCGGAGTGGTAATAGTCGGACTCCACTCTGGGTTTTCCCTTTTCATGAGGTAACAACTGGACATCAAGTGTCCAGGTTTCTTGCAAAAAGCGCAAGTAGGCCCGGAGGAAAAATTCGTGGTCTGCCTTGGGCCCCCCGAAAAATAAGTTTGTCTTGGGCCCGTAGCCCCCTGATTTCGAACAGTTCGGGTATCAGCGTTGTCCCCATATTCATCTCGAGGCCGCCGCCATGTATTGTCGTTCTCCGCACCTGCTTTTCCACACCTCCGCTGCGGAGATCTTGGCGAGGAGTTAGGTTCGTGGACCCCTATCCGGTGTGTTAAGGCATAATCATCTGCCATGGTGGCTGCGTCCCACAACTTCGGTACTTTCTTTTCCTGCAGGTACACTTTGATGTCCTCGTGGACACACTGTTGAAATTCCTCCACCAGCATCAGGTCACGCAATGCTTCGAAGTCGTTCCCGACTCCTTTTGACTCACACCACCGATCAAACATATTTTCTTTCACTCTAGCAAACTCCACATGGGTCTCACTCTCCCTCTTCCTGGCATTCCTGAATTTTTGCCGGTAAGCTTCCGGAACCAACTCATAGGCTTTGAGGATGTGCTTCTTCAATACCTCATAATCTGCACATTGGTCCATTGGTAGCGCCGAATAAATCTTTTGAGCTTTACCCACCAGCACACTTTGCACTAGTATGGTCCAGGCCTCCTCCGGCCAGTTTAACTGTCGAGCCACTTTCTCAAAGTGTGGAAAAAATTTAGCGACCTCCTTTTCACTGAAGGGTGGAACCAGCCTCACATGTCTGCCCACATCCCAGGTGTTCTGGCTAGGTGTCGACCCCGTCAGCAAGGGTGGTACCTCTCCCCGTTCTCTCATTAAATCCAGCTCCTTGAATTTAATCTCTTGCTGAAGCGCCAGATCACGTTCCTTCAACTCCCTTTCGGCTTTTCTCTCCTCTGCTTCGAGTTCCCTGGCAGCTCTCCTCTCCTCTGCTTTTCTCCCTTCTAACCTTTCCTGGAGTTCTCGTTCCACTCTCCTTTCCTCTGCTTGTTTCTCTTCTCTCCTCTCTTCTGCTTTCCTTTCTTCTTCTGCTCTTTCCTTTTCTGCTTTCCTTTCTTCTTCTGCTAACCTTTCCTGGAGTTCTCGTTCCACTCTCCTTTCCTCTGCTTGTTTCTCTTCTCTCCTCTCTTCTGCTTTCCTTTCTTCTTCTGCACTTTCCTTTTCTGCTTTCCTTTCTTCTTCTGCTCTTTCCTTTTCTGCTTTCCTTTCTTCTTCTGCTCTTTCCTTTTCTGCTTTCCTTTCTTCTTCTTTGATCCGTTCCTGGCTCCGTAATTGCAACTCCAGTTTCCGGAGCTCAACGTCTTCTGGTTCTTCGGGTAGCCACTGCCAGGCTAACTCGTCCCATGTTCCTAATCCCACCATAGACTGTATCACCGTGGTCTGCAACTCTGCCTTCCTCAAATTAGTTCGGACCTCCAAGTTAAAATGTTTGGCCAATTTCAAGAGGTCCGCTTTTAGTGACGCTCGGAACTGTGCCTCACTAGGTGTTACCGCAAAGTTCTGTGCAACAAACGCCATGGTGACTATCGTTAACACCTGTTAACCTTCACCCAAGATTTTACCACAATTTCTCAAAAATTTACCAATTAATAATTAATTAATAAATTTTAATTAATATAAATTATTATTTTATTATGTTATACAATTTTATATCCCGGACGAGCCCCCAATTCTGTTACGTGGTCCTCCCGGTAACTACCTGGTCTCGGTGACCCCCGGACCGTGGGAGGCACCCCGCCAGAAAGATATATGATTTATATGCTTTCGTAACGCAATCACTATGAATTCCAGTCAATAAGAAACCCCACACCAAGGATCCGGAGTAATCAATAATATATTCCCCCAAGGAATCAACAACCATCAACAATCAACAATCAATCACTAAGATGGCCATCTTACATATATGTCCCCCCCCCTGTCCCCACTCACGACCACTTGGGCCACTGTCCCTCACAATGTCTCTCTTCTCCGCACACGGGCGGTGGAACGAACCCCGGGCGGACGTGCTCCAAATGTGCACGTCTCGTACCGGGGACAGCTGCTGCAGCGCGCACCTCCTTGCCAAGCAACGGGGCAAAACCAAGCGCGGCTTGCAACGCGCGCGAGGCCCAAGGTGCGACTCGTACGCGTCCTTGTAGACGGTGAGGCGAACTGTGCCGGACGCTGGGTTCCGTGCACGAACCCACGGCAACTTGACGTGTCAAGGGGTAATTACCCCGCGCAGGTAACTCCTTTTGTCAGACGGGCTTTCAAACGCAGCGTCCTCCACGCTGCTCAATATCGATACCAACTCTCGTCGGAGCTCGGCGAGGAAGAGGAAGAAGATCGTCGCTTCTCCAGGACCTCGTGTCTTTTTTTCTTCCGTTTCCAGTCTCCTTTTTCCCAGAAGGGCTCCTGACCCTTTAATCACAACAACCTTTACTCGACTACACATTGATAAGCAAAGACCTGAATAGTAATTCACATACACACACACACAACAACATGCATTTTAAGGCCATGTTCCCTGCTAGAGCGGGGGTTAGCCTTGGCAGGATGGCTGAGCGTACCTTATGCAATAGTAATTCACATAAATCCACATAAATCCGTAACAGCAGCTTCAGCATTATAATCAATAATTTGACCAGGTGGTGGTATGCTGTCACACCTTATGCATGTATACACCCTGCCAGGGAGGTACGCTTAGCCATCCTGCCAACGAGGTATGCTTAGCCATCCTGCCAGCGAGGTATGCTTAGCCATCCTGCCAGCGAGGTACGCTTAGCCATCCTGCCAGCGAGGTAGGCTTAGCCATCCCACGAGCGAGGTACGCTTAGCCATCCTGCCAGCGAGGTATGCTTAGCCATCCTGCCAGCGAGGTACGCTTAGTCATCCTGCCAGTGAGGTACGTTTAGCCATCCCACCAGCGAGGTATGCTTAGCCATCCTGCCAGCGAGGTATGCTTAGCGATCCTGCCAGCGAAGTACGCTTAGCCATCCTGCCAGCGCGGTATGCTTAGCCATCCTGCCAGGGAGGTACGCTCAGCCATCCTGCCAGCGAGGTATGCTCAGCCATCCTGCCAGCGAGGTATGCTCAGCCATCCTGGCAGCGAGGTACACTCAGCCATCCTGCCAAGGAGGTATGTATGCTTAGCCATCCTGCCAGCGAAGTATGCTCAGCCATCCTGCCAGCGAGGTATGCTCAGCCATCCTGCCAGCGAGGTACGCTCAGCCATCCTGCCAGCGAGGTACGCTCAGCAATCCTGCCAGCGAAGTACGCTCAGCCATCCTGCCAGGGAGGTACGCTCAGCCATCCTGCCAGCGAGGTATGCTCAGCCATCCTGCCAGCGAGGTATGCTCAGCCATTCTGCCAGCGAGGTATGCTCAGCCATCCTGCCAGGGAGGTACGCTCAGCCATCCTGCCAGCGAGGTATGCACACTCGCCTCTAAGGTGTCTATCCTTCAGCCCGCCTGTAAACTGTCATCCTGGTGTTCTTATATCCTCGAGGTCTGAATTCAACCCCCTGTCGTGCCAGGTGGGTTGTAACACCAGGGTCGACTCAGCATGTCATCCTTCCGAGGTTGGCAAAATGAGTACCAGCTGACTGGCAATGGGGGATGGTGGA
Source organism: Myxine glutinosa (assembly GCF_964187855.1). Classification (NCBI taxonomy): domain Eukaryota; kingdom Metazoa; phylum Chordata; class Myxini; order Myxiniformes; family Myxinidae; genus Myxine; species Myxine glutinosa. The sequence continues at coordinate 96,081,447 of NC_136273.1, read as the reverse complement.
GGGCATTGCATCAGGGGCACAGCCGAGCCCCCGTAAAATTATGCAGCCAAGCAGCCACAGGCTACATCTTATTATAATGGAGCAAATGTTGTTTGTTTGTGACCAAAACGTCTTCTTCAAATAAATATAAAACCGAAAAACACGGTACGTGAAGCCGTGAGGTGGTGAAGCCGTGTGACTATACATCTATTAATTAAGTTTGAATGTCAGTTGCATCCCGTCTATTAATTACGTACTGTTGGAATATATATTACGATCCTTTAGACTGCAGAGACCCCTTAAACCTTTGAAGACCCTTTAAGTCCCCAAAGATCCTTAAAACCACCAAGACCACTAAAGACAATGAATACCCAAAAGACCCCGAATACCCAAAAGACCCTTCAAGACACAGACGGCCCAAAAGACCATGAAGACGCAAAAGACCCCCACCACCAAAAATATCCAAAAGACCCCGAGGACCCAAAATACCTCGACACCCGAAAATACCTAAAAGACCACGAAGCCCCAAAAGACGCAGAGGCCCCAAAAGACACGGATTCCACAAAGCAGCGAGGTATGCTCGGCCATCCTGCCCCAAAAACCATGAAGACCCATAAGACCCCAAATACCCATAAGATGCTTTAGCCCATTACATCAGCTTGGACCCTTGACCCTTTCGAGTTTTAGACAACTTGGACATTTTTTTTATTGCAAATAAATTAAAATTAAATAATATCATCAATATTAAAAATAAATTTGTACAAAACAAATGTTTGTATTATAATTGATGTAAACATGGCGACACAGCAACTCAAGTTCAGACAGGTCATTATCTTTATTTAAAATCAGCCCGTGCCTCTGCAGCGATGTGTGGTGAGGCGAGCATAGCGAGCCAATCCGTGCCAGGAAGAATATATAAGTTGGTGGATGCTAAATATCTCACGGTGTCTTTCGTAAAGAGTAGACAAGGTATCGGCGACACCATTAACCAAATTCCAAATTCCTGCTGTAACCTAGAGGGGGCACTGCATCAGGGGCACAACCACGCCCTAAGCCAATTATGCTACCTACAGCCTTGTGCTGCATATTAAAGTCGAACTCCACACAATTCCAGGTGTGGAAACCTTTTTTTTTTTACCGCTTGCTTAGATGTGGCCTAAGCAGTTGCACGTGATTGAGTTGCGCGATTTCGACAGCAATTTTGTCGCACAACGGATCGCTCAGGTGTGGAACGGGCTTAAGATGACTGTGGGAGAAACGTGTCGAGCTCGTTTGCATGCGGCACATGTGACCACGACAAACAGGTGACAAAGTGAAGGAGAAAGCATTTGGGTGAAATGATCAGCACAATAAGGCATTTCTGTTGATTGTGACTTCCAAGCCTGGGGGATATTCTGTCCATCTGTCTTAAAGATAAACGGTGAGAAAAAATAGCAAAATGGAAAGGAGGGAATGGGGATGGAGTGGGGTTCTTGGAGCAAGCATAGTGTTTTTCCTTTCAATACAGGGGAATGTGCAGAATATAATTGCTGTTTTTTAAAGGTACATGTGCCTGGCCCTTAGTGGAAAAATCATTGTATGTTTGATAATAGCATGAGGAGGAAGGTGTAAATGGGAGGAACCATGTGGGGGTGGAGGATAGAGCACTAAAAGGATGGAGCATGGTTTTTGAAGATCTGAAAATTCTAAAGAATTAAATTTTCACTTTCGCTCAATTCTCTTAAATGGCATTTTTTTGTTTGTTCAGCTCCTGTATGTTTTACAACTGCAACTCCTGCAACACCTTATGTTTTGTGTTGTACCACTTTGGAATACTGTGTTGTACCATAAATAGCACTTTGGAATTCGAAAGTTTTTTGTATTTTTTTGTATACAACATCGAGGCTCGTGTAAGAGTTGCACATTAAACACAAAAAAAACAATGGACACAAAACAATAAAGGGAGGGGAGACAATATGGGGAGAGAGAGTGAAGCACACAATAACAACAGTAGAGAACAGGGACAGCGGGAGATCTGTGGAAGGGTGAGGGGTTGGGGGGGGGGGGGGGAGGGGTACACGGGATAAAACAAATTCCAAGAGAGAGAGCAACAAATTTACACAACATAGGGATTGAAGAGAGGGAGGGAGTTTTTCCAGATGCAGGAAAAAAGAGGAATACAAGAGTGAAGGTGAGCAGAGAGTCTTGATTTTGGCAGTTTCACCAGAAGAGGGTTGCTGACAGATCTTGAGTGTCCTGCAGAAATACTTGGGGGACACAGCACAGACAGAACAAGGGGAGCTAGACCAGATAGGAGATGGTAGAAGACAGAAAGACCACCAACCTGCCTGCAGTGAGAGAGTGAAAGGCCCTCAGAATGAGCTTCATCACGGGAGATTCCAATGATTCTGAAAGCTTTGGTTTCTACAGCGTGAATACGAGCTAAGTATGAGGCAGGGGCACCAGCCCAGAGGGGAGAGCAGTATTCCATTGAGCTGCGAATGAAAGCCTTGTATGTGGTGAGGAGCTCAGGTGTGCCAAGGAAGCACCTCGCACGACGGAGGATGCCCATTCGGCAACTGCCTTTGGAGGCCAGCTTGGAAATGTGGTTCTCCCAGGAAAGATCATGGCGGATAGTAAGACCCAAAAGCTTGAGTGACAGAACTTCTTCAAGAGGATTGTTGAGAAAGTAGATGGGAGAGTTGTCCAGTCGGTCTTTTGGGAGAGACATGGTGAGAGTGTGAGATTTGTCAGGATTGAAATACATGTGCCACTTGTTTGACCAGTTTGTGATTTTGTCCAGGTCTGCAGAGAGTGAGGAGCCTGCTGCCTGCCGATCTGAGGGTTGAGATCTGGAGCGGCAGAGATTGGAGTCATCAGCAAAGACAGAAGGGATTATCCAGAGAGTTGAAAGATCATTGATGAAGACCAAAAAAAGCACAGGGCCCAGAACACTGTCTTGAGGAACTCCAGCCTGAACAGGAAGGGGAGATGAGAGAATTCCATTCAGGCCCACACGTTGACTGCGACCGGAGAGGAAGTACACAAGCCATGTGTGGAGATTTCCATGGATACCATAGGAGGAGAGTTTAGTAGGCAGAGCTGGGTTCCAGACCGTATCGAAGGCATGTGATATGTCAAGGGAGACAGCTCTGATTTCTTGTTTGGCGTTGAGGGCCTCCATCCATTGTTGAGACAGCAGAAGCAGCATGTCCAGAGTAGAATGACCTGGTCTGAATCCAAATTGATGATCAGAGATCAAGCCATTGGAGAAGACGAAGGATATAATATCAGAAGTGATGATTGATTCCATGACCTTGCTGATGATTGGGAGCAGACTTTTGGGTCTGGAGTTGCAAGGATCTGTTTTTGCACCTTTTTATGTAAAGCGGTAATGTTGGCTGATTTCCAAGCTGATGGCAGATGACCTTGAGCAAAAGAGAGGGTGAAGAGAACGGAGAGAGGGTGAGATAGAGAGGCAGAGCGGGATTTTAGGACCAGTGGGCTGATGCTGTCTGGTCCAGTTGCAGAATCAAAGTCGAAGTTTGACAAAAACTTCTCCACCGTGTCAAGAGAGAAGGACACAGCGTCCAGGAGCAGTTGGGTTCGACTGGGTAAGGTGGGTACAGAGAGAGATGGGTTCGGGACACAAGATTTTGAGGCAAACACAGAGTTGAGGCATTCAGATTTTTCACGTGCTGTGTCAGCTGTGTAGCCGTTTGAGGTAAGGGAGAGGATGGAGGGGGAACAAACACCAGAAACAGATTTGTCCAGATGCCACCAGGATTTGGAGGAGGGAGACAGGTTTGAGAGTTCAGTCTTGAGAGTAGAGAGATATTGTTTCCTGGCTCTCCTGAGGGTAGACACACACTTGTTCCAAGCTTTGTGAAAGGAAGAGGTTACTTTCCATTGGATTTGCCTTCCATGAGGCAAAGACAAGTTGTTTCAGGGCAACAGCCTCACCACAAGATTCCGTGTACCATGGATGGGAGGAAGGGTATAACAACTGAAGACGAGATGGGATAAATCTGTGCATGAGAGAGAGCAGATTACTTTGGAAGAATTCCCAGGATGAGTTGATGTCAGAGGTGGTCGAGATGGGAGACCAGTCCAGATGAATGATGGCTGCTTGAAGACCATGCCAGTTGGCCTGAGTGAAATGCCAGACTCGTCGGCGCTGAGGAGGCTCTCTGCAAATGGTCAGAGAGATGTCCACTTTACCAAGCATATGGTCAGATGAGCCGATTGGAGCAGAAGAAGAGCAGCAGACATTTGCAGGGAAGTTTGTCATAACCAAGTCCAGAAGAGAAGATACTCCATTGACTGAGATCCGGGTCGGGAAATTGACAGATTGTGTCAGTCCCAATGAGTCGCAGAAGTCTTTTGCTGAGGTGCCATGGCTGGTGAGAGAGGCACTCAAACCCAGCCAAGCTGGCATGATGACAGTTGAAGTCGCCACATATGAGGAAGAGAGATTTGGGATGAGTGGATAGAAGTTGATCCATGTTGTCAGACAGCGAGATGTAAATGGAGTCATCACTGTTTGGAGGACGGTACAGAACACATATGAACAAAAGGTGGGAGCAGAGGGTAAGCCGTAGCCAGAGGTATTCCTGGGGGTGAGGTGGAGAGAGGGCAGTGCAGGGAGAGTGAAGAAGAGAGTTTGTGATAAAGATAGAAACCCCACCACCTGGACGAGGCTCAGGTCTATCATACCGGGGGGGTGGGGGCGGGGGGAGTAACCAGGAAGAGATATTAAAGAATGAGAGACATCTTGAAGGAGGAAAGTTTATGTTCAGCAGATTAAGTCTGGTTCGTCTGAAGCAACCTGTATGGAGAGATCAGTCAGGTTTGAGCGAAGGCCCCGGATGTTTGAGGTCCATACCGTTAAGGAAGAGGGGAGGGGGGGCATCGGGTGCAGGACAGGGGAAGGGAGGGGTAGAGTAAGATGAGGAAGGAGAGGGGGAGGTAGGGAGAGCTGTTGACAATGTGTTGGAGATTGCAGGAGAGCTAGGAGAAGGGGAAGGATGAGGAGGACAAAAGGTTTGATGGTGATGGGATGAGGCACAGCGAGGTGTTGTTTGAGGGGTGGCAGAGTGAAGTCGAAGGTTGGAGGATGTAGAGGTATGAGTTGGAATGGAGAGGAAGCGGGGAGGAGGAAGCTTTGTGGAGGAGTTAAGAGGAAACTTTGAGGAGGAGGAGTGAGAGGGGAGAATTGAAGAAAAATGGTGAGGGGGAGTTTTGAAGGGGAGGGGTGAGGAGGGCAGATTTGAGGGGAGTGGTGAGGGAGGAATTTGAGGGTGAGGGGGAAAATTTGAAGGAGAAGGGTGAAGAGCGAAATTTGAGGGGGAGGAGTGAGGGAGGAGATTAGAAGGGGAGGGGTGAGTTGGGAGGAGTGAAGGGGGAGTTTGAGGAGGAGGGGTGAGCGGGGAGATTTGAGAGATTTGAATGATTAAAGAAAGTCAAACATTTATTACAGACTGGGTTTCTTGAGGTATTCAAATCAGAGATCCGTTTGAGAACGTTTGAGGAGGGATGGAATGAAAGTGAGTTTCGAGAATTAAGAAAGGAAGAATCGTACAAAAAAAATCGAGTTGTGGTGCACAAATGAATACAGCATGGCAGGGGGGGAGTTTAAACATTTTAAAGCAAAACCGTCGGTTCAACACGTGGACACGGGCAGGGGTGGGGGAGGGGAGACCGTAGGAGAGAAGGTAATTATCATTATTATTTTCTCTTTTTGAATTTAAGACATCAAACAAAGGGTAGGGGGGAAGGAAGGGGTGAAAAAACATCCAGAGAGAGATCGAACGTGAATAACAACAGACCATAAGAGGCGACTGGGCAGGCCTCATGGCTAACCAGGCCCCAAACATGTACCACCAAACTGACTGACTAATACCAAATTTTGAACAAAATGCAAAACACGATCGAAGCAGAAACACAGTAGACACATACACAGCAAAACATAATACTTAATTTTGAGAAAAAAAAACTTAACTTTGATCGATGAAGACGAGCTCTGACGACACACAACCTCACCCGGGGGACCGGAAGCGGAAGGAGTTGACCATGTTCGCAGCAAATGGAAATTGTTGACTCCGCTTTTGAAATTTTCATGCATGTTTGAGGTTCCCAAAGGTGTGGAGAGGATGCTGAAATATATTCAGTCAGGTGCATACAAATACCTGCTTGGTCAGTGGTCAGTGCAGTGCGTGAACCAGCGGAGAGTCTGTGGGGATATTGCACAATATTGCCAATATTGGAGCGAAGTTGCCAAATAGACGTTGTTTTTATACAATTTTGCCAATATTGGAGTGACGATGGCAAATCGACATTGTCTTTTTTTGTTTGTTTGTTTTTTCAGAATATTGCCAAAGTTGGAGTGACGTTGACAAATCTCCATTGTTTTTGCACAATATTGCCAATATTGGACCGATGTTGGCCAATCGACTTTGTTTTTGCACAATATTGCCAATATTGGACCGATGTTGGCCAATCGACTTTGTTTTGCACAATATTGCCAATATTGGACCGATGTTGGCCAATCGACTTTGTTTTTGCACAATATTGCCAATGTTGGACCGGTGTTCGCAAATCGACGTTGTTTTTGCACAATATTGCCAACATTGGACCGATGTTGGCCAATCGACTGTTTTTGCACAATATTTCCAATGTTGGACCTACGTTGGAAATCCACTTGAGACCGTTCTAACCTTTGCTGATCTTTTGCCAACGTTAGCCCAATGCCGGTGTGCTATCTAGGGAGGGAAAGCATTGCTCAGACGGGCATGCGTGTGTCGCAGAAAGGCGGCCATCATGTCCCAGCTCAAGGATAAGAGCCGTTGACAGACTCCTGCAGGCTGCTCAAATCCTCAATGTGATCTTGGGGGACACTATGCACCGATGCTCCTGCCTGCTTGGCCTCTTGCCTGTCCTGTAATGATGGATTAGCTTTCCAAGCCAAACTTGCCACGCGGACCCCACTGCCCCTTACCGTCGCACATCAAAGCAGACACGGCGTTGTGAAGAATCTGCCATCTTCGTGACGTGTCGCCTCGGGCTTGACGACAAATCCCCAACTGCACTTGTTCTGCTAGTGGAACAAAAATGAACTCAGCAAAGGCCAGATAAGCAAAATCAGGCACAACATCAAAGCTGCACTGTCAAAATACAATCCACATGATAAAAAATCCTTTCTCAACACTTTCATGCCTCAACTTTGACAAACTTTATCCAAGCTGTTTGGGATCGTTTTGGAATCAATGTGGTTCTGTCGGTTTCTATCAGCTGAAGCATTCTTCTATACCAATAAAAGAAAGTTTTTGTTTGTTTGTTCGTCTGCGCACGCTAATCTCATGAACGGTGAAAGATAGGAGGAAACCTCTAATGTGGCGAGGACAATTGAGGCCACCTCGGCCGGGCTGGGCCCATTTCGCAATTAAAAGCTGAGCTGAATTATAGTAGTCCATCTTCTTCGGCCACGAGTAAAAGCTGAATTATAGTAGTAAATTCATTCAAAAATAACTAAAAATGTCGGGACGGGCCCCAGGAAGGTTATGGGCTAGGTGGTGAGGCCGGTTGAGGCCGCTTCGGCCGGGCTGGGCCCATTTCGCAATTAAAAGCTGAGCTGAATTATAGTAGTCCATCTTCTTCGGCCGCGGGTAAAAGCTGAATTATAGTAGTAAATTCATTTAAAAAGAACTAAAAATGTCGGGACGGGCCCCGGGAAGGTTATAGGCTAGGTGGTGAGGCCGGTTGAGGCCGCTTCGGCCGGGCTGGGCCCATTTCGCAATTAAAAGCTGAGCTGAATTATAGTAGTGAATCTTCTACGGCCACGAGTAAAGGCTGAATTATAGTAGTAAATTCATTCAAAAAGAACCAAAAATGTCGGGACGGGCCCCGGGAAGGTTATAGGCTAGGTGGTAAGGCCGGTCGAGGCCCACCTCGGCCGGGCTGGGCCCATTTCGCAATTAAAAGCTGAGCTGTATTATAGTCGTAAATTCATTCAAAAAAAACCCAGGCAACGCCGGGTGCTTTCGGCTAGTATATTATATACAAAGGTTCCAATCATATGGTCTCAGCTGCCCTTGCAACATGTTTGATTTTCCATTGATGTGAGGGGGACTGACTTATTCAAAGCTACTTTGTAACTACTAAGATCGAGTAGGGAACAAACACCAACATATCGAATAGATAAAGCTTTTTCTAACCACTGATATTAATGTTTGGTACTTTCTGGTGTCGTAGAAAGCTGAAATTTCGTGTGCCGATGGACACCGAAGCCTGTACACCGAGAAAAATCACAACATTCGGAAAACGTCCGTAAATGAAAATTTACGTTTAAAAAAAACCCGTAAACGTATGTGTAAAAAAACCCCTCAATTAATATCCAACATTTGAAAATTGTAATTTCTGTAACTGTAAACAGTGAAATAAACATAACAATAATGTCCATAAATGAAAAAAATAAGCATCCGTAAATGAAAATTTATGTAAAAAAACAAACGCGTCCGTAAACAAAATTTCTCAATCGATATCTAGCATTTAAAAATTGTAATTTCTACAACTGGAAACTGAAATAAACATGAAAATAATGTCCGTATTTGAAGAAAATAAAAGCATACATGAATGAAAATTTACATTAAAAATGTAAATTTGTCCGTAAAAAAAAAACCTCAATCGATATATAGCATTTGAAAATTGTAATTTCTATAACTGGAAACATTGAAATACACATGACAATAATGTCCATAAATGAAAAAAAAAAGCATCCGTAAATGAAAATTTACATTAAAAATGTAAATGCATCTATAAAAAAAATCCTCAATCGATATCTAGCATTTAAAAATTGTAATTTCTACAACTGGAAACTGAAATAAACATGAAAATAATGTCCGTATTTGAAGAAAATAAAAGCATACATGAATGAAAATTTACATAAAAAATGTAAATTTGTCCGTAAAAAAAAAACCTCAATCGATATATAGCATTTGAAAATTGTAATTTCTATAACTGGAAACATTGAAATACACATGACAATAATGTCCATAAATGAAAAAAAAAAAAGCATCCGTAAATGAAAATTTACATTAAAAATGTAAATGCATCTATAAAAAAAATCCTCAATCGATATCTAGCATTTAAAAATTGTAATTTCTACAACTGGAAACTGAAATAAACATGAAAATAATGTCCGTATTTGAAGAAAATAAAAGCATACATGAATGAAAATTTACATAAAAAATGTAAATTTGTCCGTAAAAAAAAAACCTCAATCGATATATAGCATTTGAAAATTGTAATTTCTATAACTGGAAACATTGAAATACACATGACAATAATGTCCATAAATGAAAAAAAAAAAAGCATCCGTAAATGAAAATTTACATTAAAAATGTAAATGCATCTATATAAAAAATCCTCAATCGATATCTAGCATTTAAAAATTGTAATTTCTACAACTGGAAACTGAAATAAACATGAAAATAATGTCCGTATTTGAAGAAAATAAAAGCATACATGAATGAAAATTTACATAAAAAATGTAAATTCGTCCGTAAAAAAAAAAACCTCAATCGATATATAGCATTTGAAAATTGTAATTTCTATAACTGGAAACATTGAAATACACATGACAATAATGTCCATAAATGAAAAAAAGAAAAAGCATCCGTAAATGAAAATTTACATTAAAAATGTAAATGCATCTATAAAAAAAATCCTCAATCAACATCTGGTATTTGAAAATTGTAATTTCTATAACTTCAAACTGTGAAATAAAAATCTCAATGAAAATTTACGTCAAAAAACAGTACCGGTAAACGCATCCTTAAAATAAATATATAAACCTAAAAGGATATCTAGCAGCAGGTCGGTGATGCTTGCATATAATCATAAAGCTTCTATTTATTATGTACCTACATACAAAGCATGGTTTGTTATTGCTTACACAATGTGCAAGCATACCCCATTAGTATCTTGTATGATCATATATTTGAGACATTGTGAGTTTTCTTTTCTTCGTCTTTCACAAACGGTCTCGATGGATACTGTTTGTGCCTCATTTACATACAGTCTACAGTTATTCGATGTACCGTGAGTGCTGATCATTAATGGTGAAATCTGCCGTTTCTAGTTTTATCACCGTCCTGGTTTGTGTGTTTATATCTTCTTCTTCTTCTTCTTACTATTCTCTTTTTATACCCACCCTTTCCCCTTTCCCCTCCCCCGCTATCCCCTAACCCACGAAGCGAAAAGCGGGGCTAAGCAAACGGTTCACTTTTCTGTCTGTCTGCAGACGTCAGTCAATGATCAAGAAACAACTTAACTTCAAAGGAATTTTATATTTTGAATACCCCAGAACACAGATCGGAACTCGATTGGAACACGGACCTACAGTTCAGCAGTATTTTGGCTAATTGTACGGAAGTCTCATCCCGATCGCACATGGGCAGAGAGAAGTAAGATCATGTCTTCAGTCTGTTTGCAAGTCTGGCAAATCAAACAAACTTGAAAATCATTCCAAACAGGAAACTTACTGTTTTTAGGGACTTCATAAAGTACACAAATTTATCATTGTCTTGCATATCATTGTAACCTGGTGCTCTTGAACATAAAGCCGTTTCACAATCCACATCATCAAATACTGTACATAAAGCTTATATTTATTATGTCTCCATATAGGATGCACCGCTGTAGTTTGGAGAGTGCAGGCATACCTCCACTCATTCGTTCCTCGTTTTCCCACCTGTGGAACCAACTTCCACATTTTCTTCAATCTCATTCTTCCCTCCAGGTCTATATACAGCTGTTCACCACCATCTCATATCTTCCCCCATCCAAAACCAAGGTTTGATCTTTTCTACCTCCGTTAATCCACACCAAACCCTCCTCCTTCAAATTCCCTGTTTTCTTTCTTGAAAGTCCCTGTACTGTCCATCTTTTTTATCCTGTGTACCCTGCCCGGCTGCCTAGCCCTCTCTATTCAACAGATCTCATGATGTCCCTGTTGCATACTGTTGTTGTGCTTCCCTCTCCCCTATCCCACTCCAATCTCTCCTCCTTCCAAATTGCCCTCCTTGGAGTTCCCATCTGTATCCATCTACTTTTCCTGATCTATCCCTCTTGTCCACCCCATGCATCCTCTCCTGCCCCCAATTCCTCCCCCCAACCAATTTTTTTTTTTTTTTTTTTTGTATACTGAATCGAGGCTAGTGAAAGAGCTAACATTTATTTCACAAACAAATCAACCAGACAAACAAAATATATAAAAAGAGGGAGCGGAAGACAATATGGGGAGAGAAGGGGAAGCACACAAACATAACATTTGAGAGCAGGGAGATGTGTGGGAGGGAGAGGGCTTTGGGGGAGGAGGCATGAGAAGGAGGGACGGGGGGGGGGGGGGTGGGAGAAGTATAAAACACAAGGACACCACATGTGGAATTTGCATTTATGTTTATTTAAATTATACAATGGACTACAAAATGTAAATGTTTCATGATATTTGTTATATTATATTGTAGCGGTTACCAGAAGCATGACACAATTACCTTGCACCGGCCGATGACGCAACCGGCGAGCGGTCACTTGTCCGGACTCGCCCGGGCATGTCCAGACTTGCCTTTCCTGGGCGAACACTTGGCTTACCTATTTGCATACCACGCACCGCCTGAGAGGCGTGGCTTTTGTGTGTTGAGCTTTACTTATAAATTGCCGCCCGTTCGATGGGCTGATTCAGTGCTTTTGAGTTCTTTTGAGTGAGCTGAATATAAATAGCTCAGTGAAACTTCATTCCTGGCGTCGTTCATTTTGTCCGGATTTATCGTGCGAGCATAGCTCCCACAATTGGTGACCCCGAATCAAGAACATGGCATTGGAGTCATCTGTAGCTTTGAAGCTCCCGGGCTTTTGGGAATCGCACGAGGCCGTCTGGTTCGCCCAAGCGGCTTCTCTCTTCGCCCTGCGGAACATCACGGATGATACGACACGCTACCACCATGTGGTCTCCGCGCTCAACGCCTCCACCGTGGCCCGGGTCCTGAGCTTCCTACAGAACCCGCCGAACGCCGACAAATACGGCGCGCTCAAAGGCCTACTCCTCGGTGCGTTTGGACTCACGGAGACCGAACGCGAGCGACAACTACTCGACCTCCCGGAGCTGGGTGAGGCCCATCCATCCGAGCACATGGACCACATGCTGGCTCTACTCGGCGACCACAGCCCAGATTTCCTCTTCCGTGAGCTGTTCCTCCGGCAGCTACCCGGGCAGGTGCGGTTAGCTTTGGCTAACTCACCCATCACGGACCCTTGCACCCTGGCCAAGGAGGCCGATAAATTTTTTTTCGGCCAGGCGACACGTCGGAGCGGCCGCCTGGAACCCTGGGCCGACCGAGGCAATGCCCGCGCCACGACCGGCACCACCACCGGCCGAGTCAGCGCCACTGGCGGCAGCGGCCGCCGCGACGCCCCGTCGACTGAACCCGACACGACCGCCGGAGCCTCCACCAGAGCGGACCATGTGCTATTACCACGCTAGGTTCGGGCAGAAGGCAAGAACGTGCCGCCCGCCGTGCACTTTTGGCAGGTCGGGAAACGACCAGGCCGGCGCTCGCTGCCTGCCATGAGCGTCGGCCATTCAGGCAGCCTTCTGTTAATCACGGACACAGCGTCCGGGCGGCGTTTTTGTGTGACACCGGCGCTCAGCTGAGCGTGATACCCGCCTCGGGGCAGGACAAACAGTCCGCGCTGTGCGGCCCCGCCTTGGTCGCCGCAAACGGCTCCTCCATCCGCACCTTCGGTTTGCGCAGCGTCGCATTCTGCTTCGGGGGCCAGCGCTTCAGGTGGGACTTCATCACGGCGAACGTGCCCATGGCCTTGCTGGGTGGAGAACGTGCCCATGGCCTTGAACGTGCCCTTGCTGGGTGCGCGCATGGGCTTTTGGTCGACGTCAAACGGCGTCGGCTCATCAATGTGGAGACCTTCAGCTCGCTCGCTTGCTCATTGAGTGGCTCCGCACCAACCAAGCTAGCCTGCATGCTCCCGACCGTGGACGATTTCACCCGCCTACTCGCCGAGTTTCCCGCCCTCACGCAGCCGACGTTTTCGGCCGTCGCCGTAAAGCACGGCGTCGAACACCACATCCCGACCACAGGTCCACCGGTCTATGCCAGGGCTCGCCGCCTCGACCCGGCCAAACTCGCCGTGGCGAAGGCGGAATTCGACGCGCTGGAGCGATTGGGCATTGTGCGGCGCTCGAATAGTGCGTGGGCCTCATCCCTGCACATTGTGCCCAAACCGGGTGGTGGATGGCGACCATGCGGCGATTACCGCCACCTCAACGACGCCACCACCCCCGACCGGTACCCAATACCACACATACAGGACTTTTCTGCCCGTTTGGCGGGGCGGGTGATCTTTTCCAAGGTCGACCTCATTCGGGGCTACCACCAGGTACCCGTCCGGCCGGCCGACATGCTGAAGACGGCGGTAATTACACCTTTTGGCCTCTTCGAGTTCCTTCGCATGCCGTTCGGCCTTAAGAATGCGGCCCAGGCCTTCCAGCGGCTGATGCACAGTGTGCTGCGTGACCTCACCTTCCTTTTCGTTTACCTGGACAACATTCTCGTCACCAGCACTTCCCGGGCGGAGCACCTCATCCACCTGCGCACGCTTTTTGAGCGCCTCGGCCAGGATAGCCTCATCATCAAACCGGCGAAATGCCAGTTTGGCGTAACGGCCGTCGACTTCCTGGGGCACCACATCACGAAGCGTGGGGCCGTCCCGCTGCCTACCAAGGTGGAGGCAGTCACAAGTTTCCCACGCCCCCGCTCCATCAAGGCCCTACAGGAATTTTTGGGGATGGTAAATTTCTACCACCGGTTCGTGCCTCGCACTGCCCAACTCATGCGCCCCCTGTACGAAGCCCTCCGGGGCAAGCCGGCCAAGCACGACGTCGCCTGGACCAAAGAGATGGACGCGGCATTCACGGGCGCTAAGCTGGCCAACGCGACCATGCTGGCGCACCCGGCGCTCGACGCACCCATCGCCCTCACCACGGACGCTTCCGACTACGCGGTGGGCGCCGTGCATGAATAGTGGGTGAATGGGGCTTGGAAACCGCTGGCCTTCTTCAGCCGGCAGCTTCGCCCTAACGAGCGCAAGTATAGCGCTTTCGACCGCGAGCTCCTCGGCCTTTACCTGGCTGTTCGCCACTTCCGCCATCTTTTGGAGGGCCGCCCGTTCACGGCGTTTGTGGACCACAAACCCCTGGTCTTCACCATGGCCAAGGTCACGGAGCCGTGGTCGGCCTGCCAGCAGCGCCACCTCTCCGCCGTGTCCGAATTTACGACGGACATCCGGCATGTCGCGGGCAAGGACAACGCTGTGGCCGATTGCCTCTCCCGGTCCGGCACGAACGCCGTCCACCTGGGTGTGGACTTCGCCCGCATGGCGGCCGACCAGAACGCCGACCCCACGGTGCAAGCCCTCCGGACAGCGGACACAGGCCTGCAGTTGGCCGACGTCCCCTTCGAGGACACAGGCACGGTTCTCCTGTGTGACGTTTCCCTGGGCCAACCTCGCCCCATCGTGCCCACCGGATGGCAGCGGCACATTTTTGACGTCCTCCCTCCACGGCCTTTCCCACCCGGGCCGGAAAGCATCACAGAAGCTCATGGCAGCAAAGTTCGTCTGGCACGGGCTCTGTAAGGACGTCCGCGACTGGGCCAACGCCTGTGTCGCCTGCCAACGCGCAAAGGTCCACCGGCACACCCAGGCCCCGTTGGCACCATTAGACGAGCCTGCGCGGCGCTTCGACCACGTCAATGTGGACCTGGTGGGACCCCTGCCCTCCTCGCGGGGCTTCACCCACCTCCTCACGATGGTGGACAGGACCACCAGGTGGCCGGAGGCCGTCCCGCTGGCATCAACGACATCCGCCGATGTGGCGCAGGCCTTCATTGGCACCTGGATTGCCCGTTTCGGCGCACCCTCGGACATCTCCTTCGACAGAGGCCCACAATTCGCCTCCGAGCTTTGGGGCGCAGTCGCGCAGGCCTTGGGGGTCAAGCTACACCGCACCACGGCCTACCACCCCCAAGCCAATGGCTTGTGCGAACGGTTCCACCGCTCGATGAAGGCCGCTCTCAGGGCCAGCCTCCAGGACGACGGTTGGGCTGACAGGCTCCCGTGGGTCCTATTGGGCCTCCGAACGGCCCCTAAAGAGGACCTCCAGGGTTCCACCGCCGAGCTGGTCTACGGCCAGCCACTGTGCGTGCCGGGCAAATTCATCGCTGACGCCACCGGCCCCTGGTCCGCGGCTCGCCAATGCTCGGTCCTCCAGGAGGCCGCCAGGAGATTTGCCCCCGTGCCCACGTCCCACCACGGCTGCCCCAAACCCCACGTCCCCCCAGCACTTCGCACTGCGGAGTACGTTTTTATCCGGCACGACGCACACCGGGGACCGCTTCGGCCGCCGTACGATGGACCTTTCCGGGTCCTGAAGAGGGACGACAAGTCGTTCATCATCGACATCGGCGGCAAGCCGGACCGCATCTCCGTGGACCACCTCAAGCCGGCCCATTTGGACCTCGACCAACCTCCACGGTTGGCCCTTCCTCCACGACGGGCCATCCCCCGTCAACCAAGCCCCCCGCCTGACCATCCACTGCCACGCCACCTACCACCCCAACACGAATCGCCAGGGGCCGTTTCAGCCGGGTCATCAAGACCCCCCTCAAACTGACTCTCCCGGTGCATGTTAATTCTGGGGGGGCGTATGTAGCGGTTACCGGAAGCATGACACAATTACCTTGCACCGGCCGATGACGCAACCGGCGAGCGGTCACTTGTCCGGACTCGCCCGGGCGTGTCCAGACTTGCCTTTCCCAGGCGAACACTTGGCTTACCTATTTGCATACCACGCCCCGCCTGAGAGGCGTGGCTTTTGTGTGTTGAGCTTTACTTATAAATTGCCGCCCGTTCGATGGGCTGATTCAGTGCTTTTGTGTTCTTTCGAGTGAGCTGAAAATAAATAGCTCAGTGAAACGTCATTCCTGGTGTCGTTCATTTTGTCCGGTTTTATCGTGCGAGCATAGCTCCCACAATATCACCTTTATCTATCAATATTGTTGAAATGAAGATCAAATAGCTGTATGTTGAAATATGTTGAAAAAGTCAGAACTTTACTTGGGGTGTACTTACTTTTTCACGTGACTGTATATACATACACATACAGTGCATATCAAAAAAAAGGTAATCCGAATTCAAGGGGTTAATATGCATAGGTTATTTATTTTGACAATTTACATGTGGTTTACTAATTAACAGGAGATCCTCAGCTTTCCATTGATACGTTCCATGCATCATTGCTGTCACACATGACCGAGTACATGTTCATTGAAAATGACAAGTTCAAATCGCATTTTTACAAGTTTAGCTAATCGATGCAAGTCAGGATAATTGGTGCAAAATGAACGTCAGATGTGAACTTTTCTCAGGAATCAGGAATGATTGGCCTTTATGCACCCACACCTTCACCATGTCCACCTCCCCTTTCAACACAAATCTCACAGCGGCTGAGCATGCCATGAACTGCTCGTCTCACCAAAGCCGGGTCATTGCGCAAAGCATCCACTTCATGTCGAAGCACATTGTCATGCCCTGCAATTCGTCAAGATCACGTGGAGGAGTTACAAACACCTTGTTCTTTAAATGTCCCCAAAGGAAATAATCACATGATGTGAGGTCAGGTGATCTTGGCGGCCATTCCACTGCATGGTTGAGGGCGATGACTCAGTCTCCAAAGAGTTCCCTCAGTCGATCTCGGAAAGTGATAAGACGATGTGCTGGGGCGCCGTCTTGGGGCCACCAGAGATATCTGAAGACACCACGAACCTGTCGCTCAAAGTTCTCCTCCAGCTGCGGTAAAACTTCATTATTTATCATCTGCAGATACCTGTTACCATTGACATTCCTTTGAAAGAAAAATGGTCCGATCACCTGACCACTTCCACAAAGTCCCAACCAAAAAGTCCACTTTTGTCGATTCATGTTGGTTTCAAAATTAAATTCTGGGGGTTGTCCTGTCAGTGCATATTCAAGAACATTATGGGTATTGACCTTGCCATCCATGGCGAAAGCAGCTTCCTCGCCGATAACGAGATACTGCAGGAAATTGACATCTACTTCGCAAAGTGCTATCAACCATCTGGCAAGCACCAGCCTCCTGGCAAAATCCCCTGGCGTAAGTTGATGCCGGATGTGAATCCAATATGGATGTTGGTAGAGGTACAGTCTTGTGATTCGGTTGAATGTTGCTGAAGGCAATCCCGTCCCATTTCTTCTTGCGCTGGTATCCCTAGGATGCTCCAAAACTTGTTGTCTTACTGCTGCAATGTTCATTTCCGATCGCCCAGTGCGCCTCCTACCAGAATTCTCCTTGTTGCGGTTGAGACTAGTGCCATGCTCTTAGTATTTTCTAACATTCGCCCAGATGGTTTTGGCTGCTGGAGGCTCCCGTTCTGGGAAACGTTCCCTGAACGCATCACGAGTTTGCTGCAAACTTCCAGTTTGGTGAAAGGTTGTAACCACGAAGGTCCGCTGTTCAGTCGTAAGTTGAACCATCTTTTCTATGACTCAGACTGTCTCTCAACCCATAGACTGCAGGCCCATCTTAAATACCCATCTTAAACAAAGGATGACGCAACCGACGATTACCAGACCAGCTTAACAATTTGGCATAATCAACTTGGCAGTCGACAAGTAATGCGTCCATTTAAAACTGTCTTGCACCGATTAGCCAAACTTGTAAAAATGCGATTTGAACCTGTCATTTTCAATGAACATGTACTCGGTCATGTGTGACAGCAATGATGCATGAAAGGCATCAATGGAAAGCTGAGAATTTCCTCATAATTGGTAAACCACATGTAAATTGTCAAACTAAATAACCTTTGCATATTAACCCCTTGAATTCGGATTACCTTTTTTTTGATACGCCCTGTGTGTGTGTGTGTGTGTGTGTGTATATATATATATATATATATATATATATATATATATATATATATATATATATATATATATATATATATATATATATATATATATATATATATATATATATATATATACAGACTTGGCATTTAATATGGAATATTTTTTTTGTGGGGGTGAACTTACTTTTCAAGATGTCTTAGAACCAAAAGTTCATTGGAATTATGTTGAAATTATTCTAGATTTTGTTAATGTGACCTTTAAAAAACAAAAACCACATTTGACATTTCGAAACAAATAAATTGATCCTTGAAAGTGATGTAAACTGATATCGAACTCAATTCATGGACAGTACTGTGTTAAACTTCTGTACGTTTTCCAGAAGTATCTCTTTATTTTGCACATTAGCCAAATTTTTTTTTAACAAAAACAAAAGTTTGAACAAAAAAACAAAAGTCCTGGACTCTGTGTCCTTTCCTCCTGACAAGGTGGAAAAGTTTCTGTCAACCCTCGACTCGGATTCTGCAACTGGACCTGACGGCATCAGCCCACGGGTCCTAAAATCCTGTTCTTCCGCTCTTTCACTCCCTCTCTCTGTTCTCTTCACCCTCTCTTTTGCTCAAGGTCATCTGCCATCTGCTTGGAAATCTGCCAACATCACCGCTTTGCACAAAAAAGGTGCAAAAACAGATCCCAGCAACTACAGACCAATCAGCCTTCTCCCAATTATCAGCAAAGTCATGGAATCCATCATTGCTTCAGATATGAAATCTTTCCTCTTCTCCAATGGCTTGATCTCTGATCATCAATTTGGTTTCAGACCTGGACACTCTACTCTGGACATGCTGCTTCTGCTTTCTCAACAATGGATGGAGGTCCTCAATGCCAAACAGGAAATTAGAGCAGTCTCCCTTGACATATCACGTGCCTTCGATACGGTCTGGCAACGCACTCTGCTCACCAAACTCTCCTCTTTTGGTATCCATGGAAATCTCCACGCATGGCTGGCGGACTTCCTCTCTAGTCGTAGTCAACGTGTGGCCCTGAATGGGTTTCTCTCATCTCCTCTTCCTGTTCAGGCTGGAGTTCCACAAGGCAGTGTTCTGGGCCCTGTGCTTTTTCTGGTCTTCATCAATGATCTCTCTGACTCTCTTGAAAATCCTCTGTATCTCTTTGCTGATGACTCTACTCTCTGTCGCTCCATTCTTCATCCCTCAGATCGGCAGTCTGCAGCCTCCTCACTCTCTGCAGACCTGGACAAAATCACAGACTGGGCAAACAAGTGGAACATGTCTTTCAATCCTGACAAATCTCACACTCTTACGATGTCTCTCCGAAAAGACCGACTGGACAACCCTCCCATCCACTTTCTGAATAATCCTCTCCAAGAAGTTCTGTCACTCAGGCTTTTGGGTCTCACTATCTGCCATGATCTTTCCTGGGAAAACCACATTTCAAATCTGGCCTCCAAAGCCAGTCGCCGACTGGGCATCCTCCGTCGTGCGAAGTCCTTCCTTGGCACACCTGAGCTCCTCACCACATACAAGGCTTTCATCCGCAGCTCAATGGAATACTGCTATCCCCTCTGGGCTGGTGCTCCTGCCTCACGCCTAGCTCGTCTTCATGCTGTTGAAACCAAAGCATTCAGAATCATTGGAATCTCCCGCGATGAAGCTAACTCCAAGGGCCTCTCACTCACTCACCGCAGGCAGGGTGGTGGTCTTTCCGTCTTCTACCGACTCCTCTCTGGCCTTGCCCCCCCCAGCTCTCTCTGGGCTCTGTCCCGCAAATATTCCTACAGGTCGCACAAGATCTGCCTGCAACCCTCTTATGGTCAAACTGCCAAAATCAAGACTCTCTGCTCACCTTCACTCCTTCATTCCTCTTTTCTCCCACCTCTGGAACAAACTCCCTCACTCTCTTCAATCCCACTCCACCCTCCAGGTCTTTAAAACAGCTGTTCACCACCATCTCTTATCTTCCCCCATCCAAAACCTTGATCTTTTCTACCCCTGCTAATTTCACCCCAATTCCACTTTTTTGAAATACCAACTTCTGTCCTGGAAGTCCTTGGTGTCCTTGTGTTTTATACTTCTCCCTCCCCCCCCCCCCCCTTCCCACGCCTCCGCCCCCCAAGCCCTCTCCCTTCCACACATCTCCCTGCTCTCAAATGTTGTGTTTGTGTGCTTCCCCTTCTCTCCCCATCTTGTTTTTCCGCTCCCTCTTTATATATATTTTGTTTGTCTGGTTGATTTGTTTGTGAAGTAAATGTTAGCTCTTTCACGAGCCTCGATTCAGTATACAAAAAAAAAAGAAAAAAAAAAAGTTAAATTACGACTGGGATTACGGACAGTAAAATTACAGTTCAGTACTTCGTGTAACCCCCAGGAGCATTCAGGAGAGCAGGTACACGTTGAGGCATGCTGTTCACTAGATTTGCCAAGGTTTGGACAGGAATCGCTTGCCATGCAGTGACAATCGCCTGCTGCAATTCACGCACAGAGGTCGGCTGCTGGTCCAAGTGGTCGATTTGACGCATTAATTCTGCCCACAGGTTCTCTATCGGATTCATATCCGGGGACATGGCAGGCCACTCCATATGCTCAACACCACGGTCAGCAAGAAAGTGTTGGATCATGCGAGCACGATGAGGCCGTGCATTGTCATCTTGGAAGACAAAGTTTCCTCGAAAGGCTGCACGAGCAAATGGCAGCAATGTTTCTTCCAGAATGGCCCTGTACTTGAACTGGTTCAGGTTTCCATTCAGAACAACCAGGTCAGTTTTTCCCCCTGCATGAAAAGCAGCCCAAACGGTCACCCCACCACCTCCAGCTTGGACTCTTGGCACTATACAATATTTGTTGTTGGCTTCATGCACTTGTCTGTGCACTCGGATGCGGCCATCTTGACGATAGACCAGAAATCTAGACTCGTCACTGAAGATCACGTGATTCCAGTGTCCTGGCTGCCATTGACGGTGCTCTCTGGCCCACTGCAATCGGCGCTGGCGGTGTTGTCTGGTCAGGTGTGGTTTTCTCAGGGGACGCCTGGCATGATAGCCTGCTTGAACCAGTCGTTGGTTGACTAGCCTTCTGGATGCAGGCACATTTGTCAGTTGCTGCCACTCAGCCCTAAGCCGATTAGCTGACTTGGTAGGGCCATTGCAGACTAACCGGTGCAGCTGGTGATCATCCCTCCTTGTGGTTCTGCGGGGACGTCCTGGCCTCGGTATTGGGGATATATATATATATATATATATATATATATATATATATATATATATATATATATATATATATATATATATATTGTTGTGGATATGAGAATGTTTTTTTTATTTTATTGTTGTTGTAAAACGTTGTTGTAAAACGTTGTTGTAAAAGGTTGTTGTAAAATATCACCCCTCCTCCCTCCGTTTGTGGTTGTATAAAGGTCAAAGGGCGTTTCCGTAGTTAGTCCATAAAACATACATGCAGGACACGATATATCTTTTTTGACAGTTATATCCTTATTATGTGTATTAGTGTAAGGCTGTGTCTTCCATTAATTGAAATACTCCATTGCACCAGTGAAAGAGAATAGATCCCCTTTCCTTCCCATCCCCAAAAATCTCCCTTTCCTTCCCATCCCCAAAACCTCCATTTCAATATTACATCCCCTCTCGTCACTGCTGAGCCCTCGATTCCCAATCACCTCCCCTCCAATAACCGCCATTGACCAAGTGCTTTGAGTCGGAGAAGAAAGGCGTGTCTCCACCTCGTCAGAGGGGAGGAGGGGCGTGCCCGCCCGTCGTCATCCAAGGCGGAGCCCGAGGGTCGCGCGACCAACCAGGGCCGAGGTGAGCGCCCCGATGGGCGTGTCCAAAACGCCGGGGGCGTAATCGCTGGAGGCGCTATAAAAGGCGCAAAACGGAAGTGGTCAAGAGGAGTTGGTGAGAGATGCACTCTGAGTTGGTCTGAGTCGGTTGCCAGTAGAGGGTCTGAGTCGGTTGGTCACAAAGGGTTGGTCTTGGTGAGAGAGGTCTGAGTTGGTCTGAGTTGGTCGTCAAGAGAGTGGTGGTAAAGAGTGAGGGACCAAGAAAGAGTTGAGGGTTTAGACGAGTGGGACAAGGCCTGGCAAGGCAAGTGGAGGCGGCAGCAGCAGCGACACCCGGCAGCCGCTTGGGGCCTGGGCGGCGGTTTGGAGCAGGGCCGAAAAGGAACGGCGGCTGCTAAACGCGCCGATCGTGCTGCATGACCCCCCTTTGGACCTCCCTCTCCCTCCAGCCCTCCACATCCTGCGATTCCTGCAATTCCCCGCGTGAGTCAGTGTCTTTTGTTTGTTCTGTCCTGGGATAAGTTAAGCCTGTAGATAAGCTAGTATTTGCACTGTGTCACCTGCGTCTTATGTGTTGTAAATAAACTTAATTGCTCCTTTTTGCTTGTGTGTGTAAATAATAAACCCCATTACTCGTCTGTACGTCTTCTCGTTTTAATTCCTTTTCCTCTTTGCATTCGTCGTTTTTGTCTTTTCCCTCATTGAGCAGCTACGGTGCGATACGGCCAAAGTTCTGGGTGAATCGGGTGAGTTTTGTTAGGTCACGGTCTTACACCACCGCTCGGTCTATAACATCTGTCCGCGACCTGTAACAATTGGTGTCAGGAGTGGGATCGATCCGGAGCGCGCTTCACGCGCTCAAAATTATAAAGTACCGAAATTTATTTTGTTTTATAAAGTAAAACCCGAATTTTGAAATCGCGCCATGGCTGTTCAAGGCGACGGGATGCCGGTGGGAGAGATAGAGGGGTTAGAAGTAACCCAGGACTTCGGGGAAGAAAGGGAAGAGGAGAGCAATGAGGTGGTTGAGGGTGTATCAGGTGCACAAAATGGCGGCCTCGCGCACATGGTTATTGTGGCGCCAAATTTAGCCACGCCCGTGACCGTAGCAGCGCCGCCGATGGATTGGGGCCTTTTTATGATCCAAATGAAGGCCCTTATGGATGCTCAGAGTGAGCAAATAAGGGCTCAGAGTGAGCAATTGGGCGTAATGGGGGGCCAAATGGGGGTAATGAGGGACGAAGCGAGGGGTACTGGGGAGGAGTTAGACAAGAAATTTGGGAAGTTAGACAATAATTTTGAGGGGTTAGACAACGGGATAAAAGAAGTAAAGAATGGGTTAACGGGGGTGGAAAATAGAATGGCTGCCCAGGAGAATCAGTTAGAAGGGGTGAAAAATGGGTTAATGGGGCTAGAAAACAGGATGGAAGGCAAATTGCGGGAGATAGGGGAGCAATCCGCCCGAGAAATTAAACAAATGGGAGAGCAGATAGAGGAGGTAAAAATCGGGGTAGAAACCAAACTGGATGCTCAGAGGGATGAATTGGGACAGATGAGGGTGGCATCTACAAAAGAGATGGGGGAGATGAAGGAGGAGATACGACGGGGTGTGGGTGAGGAGGTCTCGGGGCTACGCGAGGAGGTAAAGCGAGGCGAAAAGCGTATAGAGAAAGAGGTGAGAAATAATACGGCTAAGTTACAAGGGGGAATAGAAGATCTGACGGAGGAGGTGGAACAGCTGACAGAGGGACAAACGAAATTAGTGGAGCAGGTTCAAAGGAACACTGCAGTACTCGGAGGGTTAAAGGCGACACAAAAAGAAATTAAAAACGAATTAATAGCGACACAGAGGCAATGTCAGATGGTACGGGAGGAACTGACAATGAGGGTGGACGAGGTGACAGAGATAATGGAGACAAAGGACCGGCAGGTGAGGATGCACATAGAGACGGTCACGGTAGCCCTAGAGGACGAACTTGAGGAGACGCACCGAGAAATAAAAGAGGTTAAACAAAAACTAGAGGAAGTGGAAGAAGAGGTGAGTGAAATTAAGAAGGGACGGACAGAAACTAAGAGAGAAATCCAGGAGGAGGTAATGGAATATGTACAAGGTCTGTGTTCAAATCATGATGAGGTGCTCACTAACCAAATAAAAAGTTTGCAGGTGGCAGAGGAGGTGCGAAGACGAAGTACGGAGGTGAGCGGCAATGTATATGATGTGAGGAAAGCTTCAGTCGGCTTGGGGATTGGTTTGGATCCGGGTGTTCGTGAAAGGCCGTTGGTGAAGTGTGTGACAGGTCAGGTGTGCGAAAAAAGAGGTGTGCGAGAATGTCCGACCATGGGGTGTGTGAGGAAAAAGTGCACGCCAAGGAGTGAGTGTGCCGTCAAGAGTGAGTTGGTCGAAGCGCGTGTGCGAGGGGGTACATGGAAGCGCGGTGTGGTGAGTGTTACGGAGGAAGTAACGAAAAAGTGTGCGCGAGAGGATGCGCGAGAAAGGTGTGTAACGGACGGGTGCATGGGGGAAGCGCATGCTGTCAAGAGTAAGGGAGAATGTACACCTGTGGTGAGTGTTACAGAGGATGTAACAAGAGAGTGTACACCTGTGGTGAGTGTTACAGAGGATGTAACGGGAGGGTGTGCGCGAGAAAGGTGTGTAACGGACGGGTGCATGAGGAAAGAGTGCGCTGTCGAGAGTAAGGGTGAGTGCGCGGTCAAGAATGGAGGTGAGAGTAGTGAGAGTGAAACGGAGCGTGAGTTGGTTATGACAGGTGAGCGAGGATGTGCACCTGGAATGGAAGGATGCACACCTGGAATGGTAGAGCGTGTGTGGGAAGGCACATTTGAGTTGGTGGTGAGGCACGTGGTTGGGTGTGCGAATGAGAGCACACCTGTGATTGTCACGGAGGAAGTGACCGAGGAGGGGGCGCGAAGAGGTGTGTTGGTGAGGTGTGCGACCAACGAATGTGCGCCAAAGTGTTCGGTGGTCGGGTGTGTGACCAAGTCGGCGAGCGGAATGAGTGTACCGAGGTGTGTAAGAAACGGTACGACGAGGAGCATGGAAACGGCTGCATGTATGAGCAAGAAAGGGGTAGCGTATGCTTGTAAGCATCCAGGTGAGGCGTCGACGGTAACCAGGTTAAAGGTTAGAACGACTTATAGCCGACTCGGGCCCTCGGTGCGCGTCGGGCAGCTTCGCGTGCCGCGAGAACCAGCGGGGATCCGAGCCACGGCGGGTTCGAAAGGACCGCCGTGCGCGATCCACGCTGGGCCTCGCGTGGAACGGCCGCGTCCGGGCTCCACTAGACGGAGCGGGCCGCCCGATAGGAAGGGTCGTCATGGCGACCACTTTCTATTGAGACGTGCCGGCAGGTCGAGATCGGGACATTGGATGGCTCCACGCCGAGGTGGTGCGTGGGATCTCGGCCCGGGTAAGCCCCCGTCCCTGCCACGAATGCGGGATGTATCCAGCGGCTGGCACAAAAGAATCCGCGTTCATTGCTCGGCTGTACGAAGCCGGGCTGTAGACGTGAATTGGCGCACCGAGAGGATGTAATAAGTAGACGGGTGATAGTGATAATGGTAGTGATTCGATACGAAATTTGTAATAGTGGGTAGATTTGGCAGTAAATGGAAAATTTTTGAATTGTTGGAATCTGGACGAACAAAATTGATAGTGAGAGACCCCCGATGTGGAGGGATGGCAAATCCACCATCCCTCACAGACGGGGGAAAAGGAGCACTAGTTATGGGGTGTATGGCAGTGAAAACTAGCCCGGGTGGGTTAGGTTATATTGTAGGGATCTAGCGAAGATGACATCAGGTGACGTTAAGTTTAGTTAGTGACTGATACCTGTAGTGGGGACGCAGGTAGATTAGTGTGGATTATAATGACGAGGGAGCGCAATAGTTTAAAGGGGCGACTGGGAAGCACAAGTTTCAGAGGGGAGTAGTTAGCTGAGATGATGCCGTGTGTGTGAGGATTGAACAGGTGAGAATTGAACAGGTGTGATTGCACAGGTGTGCAACTGAACAGGTGTGTGGAGCAGTGTATGAGGGAGTAGTGGTGATTGCGTGTTGTGTTGACCAAATGGTCCAGGAAGAGGAGGAGGGTGCAGGTGGCACCAGGTAGGATTGCACAGGTGTGCAACGACAGATGAATGAAAGACAGGTGTATGGAATAAATGGTATGGAGTATTGGAATGGATGGTCGTGGAGTGAGTATGGTGGAAATTGTGGAGTGGAGTGGATGGTGCGAAGGTGTGAATGGGGGAAGAGTGGACCCCCATCACGGATACCCGGGGCGGGTAGTGTAAGTGTTAGGTAGAGGGTATAGGTAAATTGTGGTTGGATATTGGCATCTGTGGTGCGAGGTGAAAGAATGGTATTTGGATGGGTGCATTAGTGTCGTGGAAATGGCTGGGCGTGTAGCCTGTTAGTGTGGGTAGTTGGTTGGGCGCTCCACCACTGTGAGGATGTCGGCCAGGTGAGGCCGCAGGTGGGCTCTGGGAGCCGTTAGTGTCAGTGGGGCCCGAGGATCCGGAGGACGGACCCGGGTAGCCCAGTGCCAGAGAGGGCACCGAGTGGGGAGAGCGCCAGAGGGCCTTCCCCAGGTAGTTAGGTTAGGGCAGGGAGCAGGTAAGCTCGGAGGCAACTGCAGTGGTGGGGGTGTGCAGGTGGGTAGACCTGCTGGGAGAGTTACACGTCGCGGCCCAGAAATTGTGCGAGGGCACCGGGAGATGAATCGGGGGAGTGAGACCCCAAATTGAAAAGCACCACAGTTTGGTCAATGGGAATTGGTTTTTAGAACCCATAGTGTAAGTTGGCCAATGGATTGGCAGGGAAAGACCCCGGGTAGTGTAAAGTGTGTTAAAGTCATTTAGAAAATAGTTAGGATGAAGGATCTCCTCGCACCATCTGCATCCACTCACCTGAGGTGACAGGTACTCCGCACCATGCCATGTCTTATTATTTTTACTATGCAAATGTTTGGATTGTGAGACGCATCATGACGTGGGTGTGACATTGTGCGTAATTCCATCTCTCCCTCCTTATGAGGATTGATGATGAATTGGTGATGGCAAATTTTGAAGTAGAGGGATTGTAGAGACGAATTTGGTATAGGGGAAATATGGGGAAGACGTGACAGTAGTGACGAATTTGTAAATGTGTAGATTTTTGTACATATGGGGTAAGGGCAAGGGTAGGGTAGGTGACAGGGGGGTGACGTACGGTAGGGACGAGCTTTCTCACTTCGCCCTCCGTACGCATTTCGCCTTGCATTGCCTTATTGATGTGTACCCTTGTGACCTTACCCCTCGCTCAATTGTCTTTCCCCTTTTGTCTCCCACATGACCTGTGCGCCGTTGGGCGCCGAGGGGAGCGTGCGTGGGTCGGCCATTGTGCGCCCGAAATTCCCAGAACCAGCTGTCTGCATCGATGCACCACATTATGGACCACATGCCTGTGGCCGAGCACCACTTATGGACCCCATGGGTTGGGGCATGGCCCCTCTGCTGGAACCGGCCATGAGGGCCCGAAATCTTGCTGGCGGACCTTGGCCACAGGGCACCGGTGCCCCACAGGTGAACCACACATAGTCGGCCCTGTGGGCCATAAATAAAGCAAATAAAAAAAGGACACATTGGGCACACTTTATTGAAAATAGGCCGCCAGTAAGCAAAGCAAAATGAAAATGACAACATCTGGAAGACAAATAATAATCACCAGCAGAGGGAGCCGAAGAGCAAGAGACCACCTGCAGGGTTAGGGGTTGTTGATTTTATTTTATTGTTGAACATTGATGAACAATGGTGACTGCACCGATTGGTGCTTGGGCTTGTATTGGTGCGTTCATGGTGCGTCGATGCAGAGCAGACTGTCTCCCCCCCGAAAGAACAATTACAGGTCCTGGGTTAGTTTTGTAAATAAAAATAGCGTCAATTGTAAATAATGCTTCCCACCGTCAGTGTGTAGTTTGAAGACCATTCCGCAATTCGGTTAACTGTGGGCGTAAGTCTGTTAGGCAGGGTGCAATGGAGCAGCGGGACACATTTATTATGTTTTAAAACTGTCGCACTCAGGGTCAGGTTAAAAGTAGAGGGAACTACACCTACGTGCCACACTAAGGTAAAAGTTATAGGCCCGGGACGTGCCTAAGGGGAGGAGGGTGCAGTGTTGTGGATATGAGAATGTTTTTTTTATTTTATTGTTGTTGTAAAACGTTGTTGTAAAAGGTTGTTGTAAAAGGTTGTTGTAAAATATCACCCCTCCTCCCTCCGTTTGTGGTTGTATAAAGGTCAAAGGGCGTTTCCGTAGTTAGTCCATAAAACATACATGCAGGACACGATATATCTTTTTTGACAGTTATATCCTTATTATGTGTATTAGTGTAAGGCTGTGTCTTCCATTAATTGAAATACTCCATTGCACCAGTGAAAGAGAATAGATCCCCTTTCCTTCCCATCCCCAAAAATCTCCCTTTCCTTCCCATCCCCAAAACCTCCATTTCAATATTACATCCCCTCTCGTCACTGCTGAGCCCTCGATTCCCAATCACCTCCCCTCCAATAACCGCCATTGACCAAGTGCTTTGAGTCGGAGAAGAAAGGCGTGTCTCCACCTCGTCAGAGGGGAGGAGGGGCGTGCCCGCCCGTCGTCATCCAAGGCGGAGCCCGAGGGTCGCGCGACCAACCAGGGCCGAGGTGAGCGCCCCGATGGGCGTGTCCAAAACGCCGGGGGCGTAATCGCTGGAGGCGCTATAAAAGGCGCAAAACGGAAGTGGTCAAGAGGAGTTGGTGAGAGATGCACTCTGAGTTGGTCTGAGTCGGTTGCCAGTAGAGGGTCTGAGTCGGTTGGTCACAAAGGATTGGTCTTGGTGAGAGAGGTCTGAGTTGGTCTGAGTTGGTCGTCAAGAGAGTGGTGGTAAAGAGTGAGGGACCAAGAAAGAGTTGAGGGTTTAGACGAGTGGGACAAGGCCTGGCAAGGCAAGTGGAGGCGGCAGCAGCAGCGACACCCGGCAGCCGCTTGGGGCCTGGGCGGCGGTTTGGAGCAGGGCCGAAAAGGAACGGCGGCTGCTAAACGCGCCGATCGTGCTGCATGACCCCCCTTTGGACCTCCCTCTTCCTCCAGCCCTCCACATCCTGCGATTCCTGCAATTCCCCGCGTGAGTCAGTGTCTTTTGTTTGTTCTGTCCTGGGATAAGTTAAGCCTGTAGATAAGCTAGTATTTGCACTGTGTCACCTGCGTCTTATGTGTTGTAAATAAACTTAATTGCTCCTTTTTGCTTGTGTGTGTAAATAATAAACCCCATTACTCGTCTGTACGTCTTCTCGTTTTAATTCCTTTTCCTCTTTGCATTCGTCGTTTTTGTCTTTTCCCTCATTGAGCAGCTACGGTGCGATACGGCCAAAGTTCTGGGTGAATCGGGTGAGTTTTGTTAGGTCGCGGTCTTACACCACCGCTCGGTCTATAACATCTGTCCGCGACCTGTAACAATATATATATATATATATATATATATATATATATATATATATATATATATATATATAATATATATATGTATATATATAGCAACCAAAGAAGCACACTGGCTTATGACATGACGCTGATGTCAAGCTATTTGATATATATATATCAGGTATTTATCAGGTGAGGTATTTATGTTTTGAATTATAAATATTGTTAAAGCCCGCGGATAAGGATGTTGGTTTGCCGAGCGGCTGGCACCGCGGCCTAACGGTTACCCCGATTAACCCGATCCCCGAACGTTGGCCGGATCGCGCCACAGATATTCAATAGGGAAAAGACTAAGGCGACATGGATCTGAAGAAGAAGAAGACAAAAAGGTTGGCAATACGAATATAATTTATTTCTATTTACACCCAAAAATAACCAAGGAGAAGGAAAGATAATAAAATAATATACAGAAGATTTTAGAGACACAGTGCAACGCTAGCTTATACGAGCTTAATTAAATACCCAGGGACAAAACAAACAGAACAAACTCACGTACACAAGAAGGATGGAAAGGCAGGAGGTGGATGGCTGGAGGGAAAGGAAGGTCCACTGGTACTGCAGCACGATCGACGCGTTTGGCAGCCGCCGTTCCTTCGCGGCCCTGCTCAAAACCGCCGTCCAAGCCCCAAGCGGCGGTGGTTGCTGCTGTGGCCACCGCTGCTGCTGCTGTTGTCTGCTGCTGCTGGCGAGCAAGGCGACGAATAGCAGGCTTTGTGCTTCCCTGGATGATGATCTCCTTAATGTTCTCTATGTTCTTTTGCTCACATGCCAGCCTCGGACTAGGCTCGGAAAAGCACCAGCTCAGGAACAAACATCGGCCCACTTGATCAGCCGTTGCTGTGTACAAAGCTTCCTTGGGTGATCTCAATGTACTCTTGTCAAAGCTCATCTGCTTGGGGAGCGTCCCGCGGCGGGTTATATAGGCCCCGCCCCTCAACCTTCGCGAACCTCCTTGATGTTTCTCTCCACACCCTCTCCAAGTCCAACCCCTTGTTCGTGGTTGGTTGAGTGGGGCTGACTCACTCGTCCCCTCTATGATGAGGTGGGGACCCGCCTTTCTTCCCCGATCCGAGCACATGTTCAATGGTGGTTTTGGAGGGGATGTAATTGGCAATTGAGGCTTGGCAATGAAAGTTTTGGGAGTGGGAATGGGGAATGAAAGGAATCTATCTATTTCACTTGGTGCAATGGAGTGTCATCTTAATGGAAGACAAGGCCTTACCCTAATACACATAATAAAGATATAACCATCAACCAGGGGGAAATCTATGATTGGCTGCCGTGTATAAAAAAAAAAAAAAAAAAAAAAAAAAACCACCTTTAGAGGCCATTTTTCCCCGCAAAGCGGGGGTTGGCCTTTTTCGGGAACCGTGGTTGTTGTTGTTTTTCGGTCCCCTATTTGGCTGCCGTGGCTGCTTTATGGAATTAACTACGGGAACGCCCTTTGACCTTTATACAACACTGGAGGCAGGAGGGTCCAGAATAAAGCATATTTCACAACAATTTACTATATACAACACAATAAAAAAATACAATCCTCATATCCGCAACAATATATATATATCTGTGCAGCGTCTGCCCTGTGTTGTCACTGAACTACTTTCTCAAACTTTTGTGAAATCGTACCAAACTTCTGGTATGCACATATCTCTCCCGTCGGTATGTCCTAAGGGTATTAAAAAAAAAAAAAATTCCCTATTTTTTTTTAGGAATTTTTTGGGGAAATTTTTTTTTTCAACTTCAATTGTTTATAAAATGTGATATCACGTATATTACTAATACATTTGTACAAAATAATTGTTTGAATTATGATTGGTTTAAACCATGATAAAACGGCAACTCAAGTACAGTCACTTATCTATATATCGACACATCTGGGCAGTGTCTGTGTTGTCACTTAACGACTCCCTCAAACTTTTGTTTCCGTGGTTGTGAAGTGTTTTTAATAACGTTGTGGTGGTTTTGAATAACGTGGTGGTGAGGTATTTTGAATTATGTGGTGATGAGGTGTTTTTAAATGATGTGGTGGTGAGGTGTTTTTAAATCACATGGTGGTGAGGTGTTTTGATTTACGTGGTGGTGAGGTATTTATAATTACGTGGTGGTGAGGTGTTTTGAATTTCGTGGCTGTGAGATGTTTTTTTTTACGTGTTTTATGGCTGTGAGGTGTTTTTAATTTTGTGGTGGTGAGGTGTTTTTATTACGTGATTTATGGCTGTGTGGTGTTTTTATTACGTGTTTGATGGCTGTGAGGTGTTTTTAATTTCGTGGTGGTGAAGTGTTTTATTACGTGTTTTATGGTTGTGAGGTGTTTTTATTACGTGTTTTATGGCTGTGAGGTGTTTTTATTACGTGTTTTATGGCTGTGAGGTGTTTTTATTACGTGTTTTATGGCTGTGAGGTGTTTTCAATTTCGTGGTGGTGAGGTGTTTTGAATTACTTGGTGGTGAGGTGTTTTGAATTACTTGGTGGTGAGGTGTTTTGATTTACTTGGTGGTGAGGTGTTTTGAATTACGTGGTGGTGAGGTGTTTTGATTTACTTGGTGGTGAGGTGTTTTGAATTACGTGGTGGTGAGGTGTTTTGAATTACTTGGTGGTGAGGTGTTTTGAATTACGTGGTGGTGAGGTGTTTTGAATTACGTGGTGGTGAGGTGTTTTTAATTTCGTGGTGGTGAGGTGTTTTGATTTACTTGGTGGTGAGGTGTTTTGAATTACGTGGTGGTGAGGTGTTTTGAATTACGTGGTGGTGAGGTGTTTTGATTTACGTGGTGGTGAGGTGTTTTGAATTATGTGGTGGTGAGGTGTTTTTAATTTCGTGGTGGTGAGGTGTTTTGAATTACGTGGTGGTGAGGTGTTTTGATTTACTTGGTGGTGAGGTGTTTTGATTTACTTGGTGGTGAGGTGTTTTGAATTACGTGGTGGTGAGGTGTTTTGATTTACTTGGTGGTGAGGTGTTTTGAATTACGTGGTGGTGAGGTGTTTTTAATTTCGTGGTGGTGAGGTGTTTTGATTTACGTGGTGGTGAGGTGTTTTGAATTATGTGGTGGTGAGGTGTTTTTAATTTCGTGGTGGTGAGGTGTTTTGAATTACGTGGTGGTGAGGTGTTTTGATTTACTTGGTGGTGAGGTGTTTTGATTTACTTGGTGGTGAGGTGTTTTGAATTACGTGGTGGTGAGGTGTTTTGATTTACTTGGTGGTGAGGTGTTTTGAATTACGTGGTGGTGAGGTGTTTTTAATTTCGTGGTGGTGAGGTGTTTTGAATTACTTGGTGGTGAGGTGTAATCGTCCCAAATTTCCAGTCTGCACCTTCCCCTCCCCTATGTATGTGCTGAGGGGTTCTTTCTTGAAAAAAAAACATTCCACCTAAATCTTCAACCTAAATTGCCTATAAAAATGTAATATCACAAACACAGCAAATACATTTGTGCAAAGTAATTGTTTGTATTATGATTGGTGTAAATCATGACAACACAGCAACTCAGGTACAGTCATTAGCCTCAGCTAAAATAAGCCCGTTCCTCAGTAACGACGCTTGGTGAGGCGAGCGCAGCGAGCCGAGCCAAGCTAGTATATATATATATATATATATATGAAGACAAGAGATAAACGATATTTACACAGTAATTCAAGTGTTTTATAGACCCGACAAACAAGTTTTCCATTGTTCTCAAAAGTCATCTGACCTGTAAATTCAGGCTGCAGCCCCAGCTGCCTTCCCACAGACCGGCTCTTTCCTCTGCCATATGGTTTCACATCGCTTCCAATAACATTGCATGCTGGTGTGTAGGGCTTACTTGGATTTTTTGCAAATATAAAAATGTTTTCCTATGCTGGGTTTCCTCATCCAAAGATTATCGGTGGACTTATTGGTGTAAAAAAAATCATCCTTTTTGGGGTTTAAAGTAAAGCAGTGCAGATTATTTTACACTTTGAAAGCAGAAAAGAAACGGCGAATGCTTGAAAGCAGAAAAGAAAGGAAAAATATGTAATATTTTGGGGTTGCTGTGCTGCCTCTGGGTGCCTTGAATGTGTGCATGGCATCGTGAAATCAGGAGATTACCAAGGCATTTTGGAGCGCAATGTTCAACCCAGTGTCAGAAAGCTGGGAGTCCATCGAAGGTCATTGGTCTTGCAGCAGGACAATGACCCTAAACACACTTCAAAAAGCACCCAGAAATGGTTCAAGACAAAACGCTGGACTGTTCTGAAGTGGTCAGCAACGAGTCCAGATCTAAATCCCATTGAACACCTGTGGGGAGATCTGGATACAGCAGTTGGGAGAAGGCACCCTTCAAATCTGGGAGAACTGGACCAGTTTGCACAAGAAGAGTGGGACAAACTGCCAGTAGAGAGGTGTAGGAAGCCCATTCATGGCTACAGGGAGCACTTGACTGCAGTTATTTTTTCCAAACGCTGTGCTACCAAATATTAAGTCCTGGGTGTCAATAATTTTGTCAATGCCCTTTCTTTTTATTTTCTGATTTAAAAGGATATATTAAGTTCTGAATCAAAAATAACGGTTCTGTAATATTAACAGTGAAACTAGAACTGCCACTTTATAACTGCTGGCAGTGATGACCGGTTTCCTCTGCCTTCCCGGTTTCACATTATTATATTTTCTCACACACACATCACCAAGCACACACATCACCATACATTCACACACATCACCATGCATTCTCATACACACACACACACACACACACACACACACACACACACACACACACACACACACACACACACATCCCCATACACACACACACACACACACACACACACACACACACACACACATCACCATACACGCACACACACACACACACACACACACACACACACACACACACACACACACACACACATATCACCATGTTACATATTTATGTGAATGTATGTGAATTACTATTCAGGTCTTTGCTTATCAATGTGTAGTCGATTAAAGGTTGTTGTGATTAAAGGGTCAGGAGCCCTTCTGAGAAAAAGGAGACCGGAAACGGAAGAGGAAAAGACACGAGGTCCTGGAGAAGCGACGATTCTTCTTCTTCCTCGCCGAGCTCGGAGGCCGGTATCGATTGAGCAACGTAAGAGAATCGGCGTTTCAAAGCCCGTTTGGTGAGAGGAGTTACCGGGACGTGTAACTACCCTTTGACACGTCAAGTCACTGTGGGTTCGTGCACGGAACCAAGCAGCTGGCACCGTTCGCCTCGCCGTCTACAAGGCCGCGTACGGGTCGCACCTTGGGCCACGCGTGCTGGGCAAGCCGCGTGTTGCTTTGCCTGCTTTACATTACCCACTTTGCTTGGCCAGGAGGTGCGTGCTGCAGCCGTTGTTCCCGGTACGGGACGTGCCCGGTGAAAGCACGCCAGGAAGGGTCCGTTCAACCGCCCACGTGCGGAGATCGAACTACAGGAGTACGGAGACATTGTGAGAGACATTGACCACAGAGGGAGTCGGGAGTGGGGCTCACGTGAGGAATGTATAAGATGGCCATCTTAGAGGTATTATAGATGAGTTTACATCTTTGTACTATTGATTGCTGATTGTGGATGGTTGTTGGTTGCTCGGGAAATATATCATTGATTATTCCGGATCCTTGGTGTGGGGTTTCTTATTGGTTGGAATTCAGATTTATGCGTTACGAAAGAGCATAAATAATAGATCTTTCTGGCGGAGTTCCTCTCACGGTCCGGGGGTCACCGAGACCCGGTAGTCACCGGGAGGACCACGTAACAGAATTGGGGGCTCGTCCAAATTACGATTTGCGGATTCGCAATTGGGTCTACATCCGGGATCTAAAATTGTATAAAATAATAAAATAATATTTTTATTAATTAAAATTTATTAATTAAGTATTAATTGGTAAATTTTTGGGGAAAGTGGGGTAAAGTCTTGGGTGAAGGTTAACAGGTGTTAACGATAGGCACCATGGCGTTTGTGGCACAGAACTTTGCGGTAACCCTGAGTGAGGCACAGTTCCGAGCGTTACTAAAGTCGGACCTCTTGAAATTGGCCAAACATTTTAACTTGGAGGTCCGAACTAATTTGAGGAAGGCAGAGTGGCAGACCACGGTGATACAGTCTATGGTGGGATTAGGAACATGGGACGAGTTAGCCTGGCAGTGGCTACCCGAAGAACCAGAAGACGTTGAGCTCCGGAAACTGGAGTTGCAATTACGGAGCCAGGAACGGATCAAAGAAGAAGAAAGGAAAGCAGAAAAGGAAAGAGCAGAAGAAGAAAGGAAAGCAGAAAAGGAAAGAGCAGAAGAAGAAAGGAAAGCAGAAGAGAGGAGAGAAGAGAAACAAGCAGAGGAAAGAAGAGTGGAACGAGAACTCCAGGAAAGGTTAGCAGAAGAAGAAAGGAAAGCAGAAAAGGAAAGAGCAGAAGAAGAAAGGAGAGTGGAACGAGAACTCCAGGAAAGGTTAGAAAGGATGAAAACAGAGGAAAGGAAAGCAGAAGCAGAGGAGAGGAGAGCTGCAAGGAAACTCGAAGCAGAGGAGAGAAAAGCGGAAAGGGAATTAAAGGAACGTGACATGGAGCTTCAGCAAGAAATTAAATTCAAGGAGCTGGAGTTAATGAGAGAACGGGGAGAGGGACCACCCTTACTGACGGGGTCGACACCTAGCCAGAACACCTGGGATGTGGGCAGACATGTGAGGCTGGTTCCACCCTTCAGTGAAAAGGAAGTCGCTAAATTTTTTCCACACTTTGAGAAAGTGGCTCGACAGTTAAACTGGCCGGAGGAGGCCTGGACCATACTAGTGCAAAGTGTGCTGGTGGGAAAAGCTCAAGAGATTTATTCGGCGCTACCAATGGACCAATGTGCAGATTATGAGGTATTGAAGAAGCACATCCTCAAAGCCTATGAGTTGGTTCCGGAAGCTTACCGGCAAAAGTTCAGGAATGCCAGGAAGAGGGAGAGTGAGACCCATGTGGAGTTTGCCAGAGTGAAAGAAAATATGTTTGATCGGTGGTGTGAGTCAAAAGGAGTCGGGAACGACTTCGAAGCATTGCGTGACCTGATGCTGGTGGAGGAATTTCAACAGTGTGTCCACGAGGACATCAAAGTGTACCTGCAGGAAAAGAAAGTACCGAAGTTGTGGGACGCAGCCACCCTGGCAGATGATTATGCCTTAACACACCGGATAGGGGTCCACGAACCTAACTCCTCGCCTAGATCTCCGCAGGGGAGGTGGGGAACAGCAGGTGCGGAGAACGACAATACATGGCGGCGGCCTCGAGAGGATTATGGGGACAACGCGGATACCCCACCTGTTCGAAATCAGAGGGCTGCGGGCCCAAGACAAACTTATTTTTCGGGGGGCCCAAGGCAGACCACGAGTTTTTCCTCCGGGCCTACTTGCGCTTTTTGCAAGAAACCTGGACACTTGATGTCCAGTTGTTACCTCATGAAAAGGGAAGACCCAGAGCGGAGTCCGACTAGTACAACTCCGAATGCGATGGCAAACGTAAGAAATCGCCCACAGAAGAGTTACCAACCATTTATTTATGAGGGGTTGGTCTCACTCAAGGGAGACTTGACGAACCCAAGACCGGTTAGGGTTTTGAGGGACACAGGAGCCCATCAATCCTTAATGCTGGAAGGCATTTTGCCATTGTCAAAGAGTACCGCGACTGGTGATAGTGGTCGGTTACAAGGGATCGGTGGCTGTGTTAGTGCCCCACTTCATGTCATCCATTTGGAATCCGATTTGGTGTCAGGACTGGTCACCGTCGGTTTACAAGCCACGCTTCCTGTAGAGGGAGTATCTGTGATTATCGGGAATGATTTGGCCGGGGGGCAAATTTATGGTAACCCGAGGGTGGATAAAGAGCCCCGCAGGGGAAATAACACCACACCAGCTCGGGATGGTGACAAAAGTTCCAAGTTATTTGTAGGGGGACTGAACTTCAACACAGAGGAAGAAGTTCTGACCTCTGTCTTCAACAGATATGGGCCGCTGGTGGAAGTGCGGGTGGTAAAAGACAGGGAAACGCAACGGTCAAGAGGGTTCGGCTTTGTCACGTTTGCAAGCACAAGAGACGCCAGGGAGGCAGAGAAGAATTGGAATGGTAAGGATTTGGAGGGTCGGACCATCACAGTCGGGAAGGCATTTCGTAGGCGTCGAGAGGTCTACAGAAGAGGACAACTTGGCAGTAGTTTTAGGGTTGGCAGCAGCCGATATTACTATGGAGGCTCCCAGAGTTACGGCACCTCCCGAAAGAATGAATGTCAGAGCACTGGCCGAGAAGGAGACCGCCAGTCAGGTAACGGCTGGGACAAGGGGTCCCACCGTAACTGTTAGGAGTCTGGCGAAGTGAAGCACTATATACGGGGGAGCCGCCGAGCCGGGGCTCCTACACGGACTAACCGTGAACGCCACGTTCTTAAAGGCGTCCAGGTAGTGAACTTTCCTGCACGGACTAACCGTGAACTCCACGTTCTTAAAGGCGTCCATGTAATGAACTTTCCTCCCCGGACTAACCGTGAACTCCACATTCCTTAAGGCGTCCATGTTGTGAATACTCAGCTGGGCCTCCCGAAAGAGTGCTATCGAGAGGTTTAAATTTGGGGGCTTTGGTCACCACCTCTTAACCGTCATTCAAGAGAAACTAGAAGTGGTTGACGCTTGGTCCAGAGGGAATTAATCTAGGGGATTGTGTGAAATTTTGTTGCTTTATTTTTAAGTGATGACTGTGCCTGGGGGGGGGGGGGGGGGGGGTGAGTTATCAGGTTTGTTTATCCAAGTTGGCCGGCAAAGAAAGTTTTCGCTGGGTTCAAACTTTCTTTCTTGAAGGGGGGGAGTGTTACATATTTATGTGAATGTATGTGAATTACTATTCAGGTCTTTGCTTATCAATGTGTAGTCGATTAAAGGTTGTTGTGATTAAAGGGTCAGGAGCCCTTCTGAGAAAAAGGAGACCGGAAACGGAAGAAGAAAAGACACGAGGTCCTGGAGAAGCGACGATTCTTCTTCTTCCTCGCCGAGCTCGGAGGCCGGTATCGATTGAGCAACGTAAGAGAATCGGCGTTTCAAAGCCCGTCTGGTGAGAGGAGTTACCGGGACGTGTAACTACCCTTTGACACGTCAAGTCACTGTGGGTTCGTGCATGGAACCAAGCAGCTGGCACCGTTCGACTCGCCGTCTACAAGGCCGCGTACGGGTCGCACCTTGGGCCGCGCGCGCTGGGCAAGCCGCGTGTTGCTTTGCCTGCTTTACATTACCCGCTTTGCTTGGCCAGGAGGTGCGCGCTGCAGCCGTTGTTCCCGGTACGGGACGTGCCCGGTGAAATCACGTCAGGAAGGGTCCGTTCAACCGCCCACGTGCGGAGATCGAACTACAGGAGTACGGAGACATTGTGAGAGCCATTGACCACGGAGGGAGTCGGGAGTGGGGCTCACGTGAGGAATGTATAAGATGGCCATCTTAGAGGTATTATAGATGAGTTTACATCTCTGTACTATTGATTGCTGATTGTGGATGGTTGTTGGTTGCTTGGGAAATATATCATTGATTATTCCGGATCCTTGGTGTGGGGTTTCTTATTGGTTGGAATTCAGATTTATGCGTTACGAAAGAGCATAAATAATAGATCTTTCTGGCGGAGTTCCTCTCACGGTCCGGGGGTCACCGAGACCCGGTAGTCACCGGGAGGACCACGTAACACCCATACCCATACACACACACACACACACACATCACCATACACGCACACACACACACACACATCACCATACACACACACACATACACACACACACACACACACATCCCCATACACGCAAACACACACCCCCATACATACACACACACACACACACACACACACACACACACACACACACACACACACACACACACACACACACATCCCCATACACACACACATCACCATACATTTCCATACACACACACACACACACACACACACACACACACACACACACACACA
This sequence comes from Myxine glutinosa, assembly GCF_964187855.1. Classification (NCBI taxonomy): domain Eukaryota; kingdom Metazoa; phylum Chordata; class Myxini; order Myxiniformes; family Myxinidae; genus Myxine; species Myxine glutinosa. Next base: position 96,042,203 of record NC_136273.1, on the reverse strand, counting down.
CACACACATCCCCATACACGCAAACACACATCCATACACACACACACACAGACATACATTCCCATACACACACACACACACACACAAACATACCCATACATACACACACACAGACATACATCCCCATACACACACATACATAACCACACACACACACATATCCACACACACACTCCCATACACACACACAGACACATCCACACATACACACATTCCCACACACACATACACATTCCCACACGCATCCACACACACACACACACACACACACACACACACACACACACACACACACACACACACAAACACATCCACATACACGTACATATTGTTACGAATTCATCACTTCCGTTGTTGTGGTTTTCATCCACTTGAAACATTTCTGGTTCCATGTATTATTATTATTGTGGTTTGAGGGAAATGACGGTTATTGTTGTCAAAAGGTAAAAAGGTTAATGTTTTAAATGAAACCGGAACCGGACGATGACGAAGCGGAATGGAGGAAAAAGAGGGTGGAGTGAGAGAGTCGGGGAAGAAGCTGGTTGCTTTGCGGTCTGGATCGAACGTTGTCGAGCAAGAGTCACGTACTTTGGGTTTCCTGGGAAAAAGGATTCCTGCGATAAATTTGTTATCGCTGTGACTGATCATCCTGCGTGTCAGGTTTGGTGTTAGATTCCGAAGAATCATCGCCGGGTCGTTGCGACTCAAGGGCGAGCCGTTGGCCATTTTGACTCACGCGCTTCGCGCGTCGAGCAACCTTTCCTTCCTTCGTCAGCCGTTTCCACCGCTTTCAGACGTATCTGTGATGTGTGTGTGCACCGAGGCTTTTGACGATTACTTTGCGGCTCGACGACTGTGAACAGTGAAAGTTCATACCTGGAGGGCGCCTTTGGATTTCCCAGTCGCCGTGAGTGCGCCTTTGTGCCGCTTTAACCGCGTGACCCTTTTCTCCGCTTTGGCCACGTGCGCCTTTGTGCCGTTTTGGGCGGCGTGACTGTGCCCGTCATCTGAACGAGATTCTGGTTTCGATTCAACATCGTTCCGATGATCACTGGAGGGGATCGGCTCTGACCTCGAAGTCGGGAATATAGAGACATTGGGGAATGTTCTTTTTCCACTCACTCCACTTTTCCACTCACCTTGTACTAGCTGATGGTACCATCATAGGAGATATATTGATTGTACTCTTGATTCCTATTATTATTGTACTGTTATTCTTGTGTGATTTTTAATACAATATTTGTTTGTATTATTTGCAATTGGTGTGGTTTCACCATTGATTTTTGACACAGGATAACATATTTTTCTGCCGTGACTCCTTTCGGGGCTCGGAGGTACACAGTGACCAGGGGGTCGGGGAGGAGCACGTAACAGAAATTGGGGGCTCGTCCAGGATAGAATTCCCTAGCATTCCCAAATTTCCCAAATTTGGATTTTTTTTCCAACATTCCCAAATTTTTAAAAAAAAAAAAATTGGAAATTTTTTTGTGTGAAGGTTAACAGGTGTTAACTGATAGTCACCATGGTGTTTGACGCAGGAAAGTTTGCGGCGTCCCCTAATGAGGCACAGTTCCAAGCATTTAAAAAAATCAGAACACTTGATATTGGCCAGACATTTTAACTTGGAGGTCCGAGTTAGTATGAAGAAGGCAGAGATGCAGACATTGGTGGTAGAATCTCTGGTGGGACAGGGAACATGGACAGAGGTAGCCTTGGATTGGTTACCCGAGGAAAAAGAAAATGTGGAGCTCCGGAAAACAGAGATGCAACTGCAGAGCCAGGAAAGGTTAAAAGCAGAGGAAAGGAGAGCTGCAAGAGAACTCGAGGAGAGAAGAGCAGAGGAAAGGAGAACTGAAAGGGAACTCGAAGAAAGAAGAGAAAAGGAAAGAGCAGAGGAGAGGAGAGCCGAAAGGGAGTTAAAGGAACGTGACATGGAATGTCAGAAGGAAATTGAACTCAAGAAGTTGGAATTAATGAGAGAACGGGGAGAGGTAGCATCCATGCCGGCTAGTTCGACAACTAGTCAGAACACTTGGGATGTTGGTAAACATGTGAGGCTGGTTCCACCCTTCAATGAAAAAGAGGTAGCCAAGTTTTTTTTACACTTTGAGAAAGTGGCTAAAATGGCCTGTGGGGTCCTGGACTATGTTAGTGCAAAGTGTTTTGGTGGGTAAAGCTCAAGATATATTTTCGGCTTTGCCGATTGACAAATGTACAGATTATGAGGAAGTGAAGAAAGCCATTCTCAAAGCCTATGAATTGGTCCCTGAAGCTTACCGGCAAAACTTCCAGAATGCCAGGAAGAGGGAGAGTGAGACCCATGTGGAGTTTGCCAGAATGAAGGAAACAATGTTTGATCGGTGGTGTGATTCGTAGGGGATTGGGAAAGACTTCGAACTGTTGCGACAATTGATCTTGGTGGAGGAATTCAAACAGTGTGTCCACGAGGACATTAAAGTACATCTGGAGGAAAAGAAGGTACCAGAGTTATATGAGGCAGCAATCGTGGCAGATGACTATGCCTTGATGGGGTTCCACAAACCACAAACCTAACTGGGGTTCCACAAATCTAACGTCCCGCCTCGACTTCGCCAGGGGAGTTATGGTACATCCGGTGCGGAAAACGAAGATTCATGAGGGCGGCCTAGAGATGACTATGAGGACAGATCTGATACCGCGACTCTTAGGGATCAGAAGTCTACAGTTCCAAGACAGACTTATCTTCCGGGGGGCTCGAGACAGACCACGAGTTTCTCCTCCGGGCCTACTTGTGCTTTTTGCAAGAAACCTGGACACTTGATGTCCCAATGTTATGCTCTGGAAAGGAAAAATCATGAGCAGAGTCAGACTAGTACAACTCCAAATGCATTGGCAAATGTGAGAAATCGTCCTTGGAGGACAGTGCCTTGTGAAGGTTCCCATGCCAAAATTACGGCATCACAGAAAAACCTTGTTCAAGAGGGTTACAAACCTTTTATTTCAGAGGGGTTTGTGTCACTGGATGGAGACCTATTAGGGTATTGAGGGACACAGGAGCACATCAATCTTTGATGCTTGAAGGCATTTTGCCATTGTCAGAGAAGACGGCAACTGGTGTTAGTGTTCGTTTACAGGGGGTTGGGTGCTATGTTAGAGTCACACTTCATGTCATCCATTTGCAGTCTGATTTGGTGTCAGGACCGGTCACCGTAGGTTTACAAGCCACTCTTCCTGTAGAAGGAATATCTTTTGTTACCGGGAATGATTTGGCCGGTGGTCAAGTCTCTGGTAACCCGATGTTTGTTGAAAAGCCTAGCATGGAAAATAACACTGCACAGTTAGAGCAGAAGATTCCGGGTATCTTTCCCTCCTGTGCCGCAAATCGTGCTATGGGTAGGAAGCGCTCTGAAGAGAAGAGGAAGGTACTGACGTCACGCTTTGCACCGGCACGTCTTGTCAGGTACCCCAAAACTAAGAGTCAGCACACACAAGTCATGGATGGAGGCAATGTTGGCAAGCTCTTTGTAGGTGGACTGAACTTCAAAACAAGGGAAGTTGTTCTGGACTATGTCTTCGGCCAATATGGACCACTCTTGGAAGTGCGGCTGATAAAAGATACGGAGACGCAAAAGTCAAGAGGGTTTGGCTTTGTCACGTTTGAAAACACAAGGGACGTCAAAGATGCAGAAAAGAATTTGAATGGCAAGGATTTGGATGGTCGGACCATAACAGTAGGGAAGGCAGGCCATGGGTGTCGAAGTGGCTACGGAGGAAGAAAACGTGGAGGTAGTTTCAGGGGTGGCTATGGCTCCTGGGGTGGGAGTAGTAGTTTTGGTGGTGGCCGCAGTCGAGATTACTATGGAGGCTCCCAGAGTTACAGCAGCTCCCGCAGGGATGATTATCAGGGTAATGGCGGAGAAGGAGACTGCTATTCCCGTGACTACAGCGACAAGCACCCCAACCGTGATTATAATGAAAGTTAGGAAAAGTTTGAAGCACTGAATGCTGCGGAGCAGCCGAGCCAAGATTCCTATACAGATTAACCGTGAACTCCACGTTCCTAAAGGCGTCCATGTAGTGAATACTTCCAGGCCTCACCACCCAACCACCATGAAAACCTGGCTCTCAGCTCGGCCTCCCTAAAAAAGTGCTATAGATTTGCTTGACTTTGGATTTTTGATCACAACCCCTTAACCTTCATTCAAAAAATGAAAAATAAAAATCAGAGGTTGATGAGATGGAGTTTGGCTTTACAGGAGTTCAACTTGGAAATTGAGCATGTAACGGGCAGGGACAATGTCGTTGCGGATGCTTTGTCCAGAGTGAACTAACTTTGGAAATATCTGTAGGTTGTTTGAAGTTTTGTTGCTTTACTTTTGGGAAATATTGATTATTTTTGCTCACGGGAATTGATAATTTGGGGGTGAGTTTACTTTTGTTTGTTGGGAGAGTTTTGCCTACAAAGAAAGTTTTCACTATGTTCAAACTTTCTTTCTTGAGGGGGGGAAGTGTTACGGATTCAGCACTTCCATTGTTGTGGTTTTCATCCACTTGAAACATTTCTGGTTCCATATTATTATTATTGTGGTTTGAGGGAAATGACTGTTATTGTTGTCAAAAGGTTAAAAGGTTAATGTTTCAAATGAAACCGGAACCGGACGACGACGAAGCGGAAGGAGGAAAAAGAGGGTGGAGTGAGAGAGTCGGGGAAGAAGCTGGTTGCTTTGCGGTCTGGATCGAACGTTGTCGAGCAAGAGTCACGTACTTTGGGTTTCCTGGGAAAAAGGATTCCTGCGATAAAGTTGTTATCACTGTGACTGATCATCCTGCGTGTCAGGTTTGGCGTTAGATTCTGAAGAATCATCGCCGGGTCGTTGCGACTTGAGGGCGAGCTGTCGGCCATTTTGACTCGCGTGTCGAGCAAACTTTCCTTGCTTCGTCAGCCGTTTCCACCGCTTTCAGATGTATCTGTGGTGTGTGTGTGCACCGAGGCTTTTGACGATTACTTTGCGGCTCGCCGACTGTGAACAGTGAAAGTTCATACCTGGAGGGCGCCTTTGGATTTCCCAGTCACCGTGAGTGCGCCTTTGTGCCGCTTTAACCGCGTGACCCTTTTCTCCGCTTTGGCCGCGTGCGCCTTTGTGCCATTTTGGGCGGCGTGACTGTGCCTGTCATCTGAACGAGATTCTGGTTTCGATTCGACATCGTTCCGATGATCACTGGAGGGGATTGGCTCTGAGCTCGAAGTCGGGAATATAGAGACATTGGGGAATGTTCTTTTTCAACTCACTTGGAGCACAGTGAGTTACCTTGTACTAGCTGATGGTACCATCATAGGAGATACAGTAATACCCCGGCCTACGTCATTAATTGGTTCCATAAGCCATGACGTAACTCGGTTTTTGACGTAAACCGGGCATAACGCCTTTTAGCTCTTTCACGAGCCTCGATCTTGTATACACAAAAAAAACAAAAAAAAGAAGCCTTACAAATGCCTTAAAATGAAGACAAACACCGTAAAACTAGAGTAAATAACTCGTGAAAGTATATAACTATCGCTAAACCTTAAAGAATACAACAAACACATTTTAGTCATATTTTTTAATGAGTAATGAACACAATTAATAAATGAATTTGTAAAGAATACAACAAACAACAACATGCATTTTAAGGCCATTTTCCCTGCTAGAGCGGGGGTTAGCCTTGCGGTCCCCATGACAATCTTCTCCATCTTGCCCTATTTTCTGCATCTCTCCTTGTTAACCCCCTTGCTTTCTTCTTCCACCATCTTTAGCCAAGTCTTTCTCGGTCTTCCCCGTCCTCTACTTCCTTCTACATTCATTTCCATCACTCTTCCCAACCAGTCACTTTCATCCTTCCTCAACACATGACCAAACCATCTCAACCTGTTCCTTTTCACAACATCAATCACAGGCTCTATTCCCATCATCTTTCGCAATTCATCATTTGTCTTCCTCTCTCTCAACGATACTCCGCACATCCATCGAACCATTCGCATTTCCACCCTTTCCAACCTTCGTTGCTGCTCTAGTGCTCTACGTTCATTACCAATGTCTCGCTCCCATAAATCATAACACTTCTCACACATGCAGCATACACCTTTCCCTTCAGCTTCAACGACACTCCCCTCCTTATCAGCACGCCACTCAGTTCCCGAAACCTCTTCCATGCACATCTCACTCTAGCAACCGTTGCCGAGTCTGATCCACCTTCTCCATTCAGCATGTCTCCGAGGTAGCAAAATGTTTTCACACCTTCCTGCTTCACGCCGTCTCCAAGATCCAACTCAACATTTCCTTCATCTGCAGCTCCCTCTGTGCACACCTTACATTGGAATGTAGCTGCCACACTGGTTAATGACCCTCTCAGACCACTACATTTTTGATGAACCCACTCAGCGCACATTGTACATTGAATGGAGTTCACTCCGACACCCTTCCTGCACACAGCACAGGGCCACTTCCCAGTTCTTTCCACCTCACCAAATGCTTTACCACTTGCCATCACCTTCGTCTTTCCGATATTCACCTTCAGACCTTTTGTCTCCATACATTCCTTCCACTTGTTCATCTTTTCCTTCAGTCCATCCATACTTTCCGCAATCAACACCAGATCATCTGCATACAACAACTCCCACGGTAAACCCTCCTTTACGTTCTGAGCCAGCACCTCCATCACAGCTACAAATAGTAGTGGACTTAGTACCGACCCCTGATGCACTCCCACCTTCACCTCAAACTCACCACTGTTCCCGTCCTTCGTCCTTACAGCTGTGCGCGCTCTTTTGTACATTGCCATCACTACTCTGATCAACCATTCCTCCACTCCTAACTTCCTCATTGCCCATGTCAATACTGTAAAATTTGTAAAGAATAATAAATAAAATTAATAAGATTATGTTATTCACCTTAAACATGGCGTCTCTTCTGAACACAAACACACATTTTAGCAGTCTTAGCCGGCGGCGCTTTTTCCGTGACGTATGCGAGAATACGTTCCCTATCATGAATGATGGTCGATACCATCGACCGTGGCAGCCCTAAGGCATAGACCTTATCTCGAACCAGTAAATATCAACAGAGGGCGCTCCACCGCAAAGCATGATGGGATCGAAAAGGGGGCAAAGGTAAACACGAAGCTAGAAGAGGAAGCGTCTGTCTACGATCGACGCTGTGTTTACGGAAAGGAAGATGGCTAATGTGAAAGAAATTCAGCGTTTTTTGGCATTAAAATCGAGCGATTTAAAGAAATATTTGAGGGAAAGGGGGGGTTCCCATTGGAGAAGAGAAACAACCTGCTTATGCAAGAACAGTTCCTAAATGTTGAAACCTCGATCGGCCATACAAATATCGTCGGGCTGGAACTTGTCTACAATGTTCGTCATCTTTACAATTTTTTTGTCCGACGTGTTTCCTCCTGTAGGTTTGGAAATGTATGAAATTGATCCGCTAGGTGTAATACCAACAAGGCACTTGAGAGTAGGTCTTGACTTATATTGGCTGTACACTTGCGAACAAAACTTGGGAGACGGTGCTTTGTCCTAATCCAAAGCGAAATATGAGGTCCTCGTCGCGAAGATTAAGCCGAAGCTTCATGAGTGTCATGAGTAATTGATCCTTTAAAGATTGAGATCGCTTAACTCCGAGTTTTGTAGTATTGTTTATTTGCCAGGTCTTGTCTTCCATTGATAATTTCCCCTTATAATAATGAAGGTTCTGTGCATGAGGGGATACTTCTGCTAATAACCACTTAAACAGGTCATAACTAGGTAAACTTGTATAAAGTTTCACAAGTTCATCACAGTTTGCTATGTCCGAAACAGTAAGCTTCTTGTTACATACTGCAATGGCGGCTTTCAGTTTTGCGATGGTGTCCTTGGCTTGCAAATACTGGTTCATGAGCTGATCACAGTTCACAGTTAATTTGTCACAGTGCAGTAAAAAAGTCCTAAAAGTAGTTTAAAGTAAACCTGTATAAAGGTAAGGATCACATAGTGTGTCAATGTAAACAAGCAGTCTGTCAAAGTGACAGCGACCGCCGGCGGCGCTATTGCCCCTTTCCGATCGATCCCATGACGCATTGCGGTTCCGATTCGCGATAAGGTCTATGCGCTATCACCGACACTTTTTCACCTTTTTCATACCTTTTAATCAGATTTAATTTATCTTCCATCGTAACCACATTATGCTTGGAAACACTAGCATTATCCTTCTTAGGACCCATGGCTAACACACACAGTAAAGGAATACTGTACGTCGCCTCTGTTTTGAATGAGAACCAGCAGTTGCGCGTACATACAGTATACTGTACGTACATTTATATATTTTTTTAATGTGCTTTTTATTGTATTTTAAATTGTTTTTTAGCCTCTTTTATTGTTAATTTATGTACTATTTTATTTATTTTAAATATATTTTTAAGGAAAAAATTTTTTTTCCACATCCGTAGGAGTGACGTAAAGTCGCACATAATGACGTTCGCTGAACTGAAATTTACTCCAGAAGAGTGGCGTAAAGTCGGATTTGACGTAGGTCGAAATGGCGTAAAACGGGGTATGACTGTATATTGATTTTACTCTTGATTCCTATTATTATTGTACTGTTATTCTTGTGTGATTTTTAATACAATATTTGTTTGTATTATTGGTGTTTGTATTATTTGCAATTGGTGTGGTTTCACCATTGATTTTTGACACAGGATAACATTTTTCTGCCGTGACTCCTTTCGGGGCTCGGAGGTACACCGTGACCAGGGGGTCGGGGAGAAGCACGTAACACATATCCACACAGGCGTACTTGGTGGTTTTTCCATATACAATGCAATAGTGTCATATCTTCATCAAAAATAGTCGGAATTTTGTGAAATTTGTTTTGGTCGGGTGTGATTATACCCCAGCGACTGCCAAATCTGAAATCAGAATTTAATTTGAGGTTGAAATGAGCCCGTGAGGTCGCTCTGTGCACAGCCTGCATGTCATGTACAGTGTTAATTAATTAATTCCCCACTCTCGATCTGAGGTAACTCGATGATATTTTATCCGATTTTCGCCGATTTTGCGGTGTTCCAGCTTTCTTGGATAGTATTCATTTACCTTAGCGACTACCAAATCCGAAAGCTGAATTTAATTCCGACTTGAAATGAGCCTGTAAGGGCCGCCTGCATGAATCACGCAAAGTATACAGTACAGTTAAACTTCCTCCAACGCGGCTTCCTCAAACACGGCTTCCTCGAACGCGGCTTCCTCGAACGCGGCTTCCTCGAACGCGGCTTCCTCCAACGCAGCTTCCTCCAACGTGGCATCCTCAAACGCGGCTTCCTCCAACGCGGCTTCCTCGAATGCGGTTTCCAATTTACACGCTGAATTAAATGCGTCAAAAACTCCCCAACGTGAGGGTGTGTTTCGCATTTACGCGATCGTGGCTGGTGTTTTCCCAAATATATATATTATTATTATTCCTTGTTACTGTACTGTACTTTACTTAACCCTTGTCCACACAAGGGAGGTGTTATTAGGCTGAATACAAGGCTAAAAAGACCACCCTTGTGTGGACAAGGGTTAATTAATATTTAATTTATACATACGATGATACGAGTCGCCACCTGCCGTCATCGGCGATCGCAGTTCGATTTTACATTCTGGATTAATTGTGCCAAAAATGGCCGGCGTTTCCCCCAAGATTTTATTCTTTTTCCTTATTCCTTAATTACTATTTAATTTATAATACACGCGCGGCACGAGCTGCCACCTGTCACCATCTCCGAACATGCCGCCATCAAGTGAACTTATGTCGATCATTATGGCTCCCAAAATACCTAATAGGTGAGGGCTAGACTACCGGAAGTAAGCTGTAACACAAGCCCTTTTGTGGTTTGTTTTCAACGTATCCAATAACGTGACTGTTGTCGCGGAGGGTGCACTAACCGGAAGTTACGTAGTTCCGCGGGTGGCTATACAAACATTTCGTATTAATTTTCATAAAACTTTATATTGTTAGAAAGAGAATTACTTCTAGCTTGTCAGGAAGTTAAAATTTTAAAGATCAGACAAGAATTAAGCGAGTTATGATCAAATAACCTACACCGTTTCCATAATTTCCGGCTGTAACACGTGCCCTTTTGTGGTTTGTTTTCAACGTATCCAATCACGTGACTGTTGTCGCGAAGAGTGCTCTAACCGGAAGTTACGTAGTACCGCGGGCGCCTATTTGAACCAACCAGACAAGAAGAGGAGGAAAACAATGACCATGGAGGTCAAACTTGATATCCTGAATAACTTATCATCAGTTTCTGCTTCATCTTTGGCAAGGCAATATGGCGTGAATGAATCATTTGAAGTGAATGAAGCCCGAAGTGAATGAATCGGGAATGAGGCATGACGTTCAAGTGGGCCATGGAGTCCGCTTTAAATCCATACACATAACTTCACAGCAATTCAACACCTTCCACCAGCAATTCAACCCCTTCCACCAGCAATTCAACCCCTTCCACCAGCAATTCAACCCCTTCCACCAGCAATTCAACCCCTTCCACCAGCAATTCAACCCCTTCCACCAGCAATTCAACCCCTTCCACCAGCAATTCAACCCCTTCCACCAGCAATTCAACCCCTTCCACCAGCAATTCAACCCCTTCCACCAGCAATTCAACCCCTTCCACCAGCAATTCAACCCCTTCCACCAGCAATTCAACTCCTTCCACCAGCAATTCAACCCCTTCCACCAGCAATTCAACCCCTTCCACCAGCAATTCAACCCCTTCCACCAGCAATTCAACCCCTTCCACCAGCAATTCAACACCATCCACCAGCAAATCATCACCCAAATATCCAACAACCACCTCACAATAAGGTGTTATTTTGCAATAATACAGTACTATTATGATACTAACACTTATTTTAATGTATCTTATTGTAATAGAGCAAACGTATATGGTTATGTCGCTGTTTGTCGCTATGTTTATATGCGACGAAAACGTCTTCTTCTTTTTCACATAAAATTAACACCCTCTTAATTAACCCTCTTAATTGCATTAAGACGGCTGAGACCCCTCAGACCTTTGACGACCCTTTAATTCCCCCAAGACCCTTCAGACCACCAAGACCCCTGAAGACCCAAAATACCCTGAAGACCCCAAAGACCCAAAACACCCCAAATACCCAAAATACCCTTCAAGGCCCTGAGGCTCAAAAAGACACTGAATACCCGAAGACCCAAAACACCCCAAAGACATAAAACACCCCGAAGACCCCAAAACACCCCGAAGACCCAAAGCACCCCGAAGACCCAAAACACCCCGAAGACCCAAAACACCCCGAAGACCCAAAACACTCCGAAGGCCCAAAAAACCCCGCAGACCTAAAACACCCCGTAGACCCAAAACACCCCGAATACCCAAAACACCCCAATTACCCAAAACACCCCAAATACCCAAAACACGCCAAAGACCGAAAACACACCGAAGACCAAAAACACCCCGAAGACCCAAAACATCCCAAAGACCCAAAACACCCCGAAGACCCAAAACACCCCGAAGACCCAAAACACCCCGAAGACCCAAAACACCCCAAAGACCCAAAAATACCCAAATACCCTTTAAAGACCAAGAAGAACCAAAAGACCCTTAAGACCCAAAAGCCCCCGAAGACCCAAAAGACACCGAAGACCCAAAAGCCTCTGAAGACACCGAAGACCCAAAATACCCTGAAGACCCAAAACACCTCAAAGACCCAAAAGACGCCGAAATGGTCAAAGAGGCCTACCCCTCTGAAACGTGTGGTGAGGCGTGTGAAGCGCGCTGAGTCACGCTAGTATTTAATAATGCTGCACCATTCCATACAAAGAAACATGTAAAAAAAAAAGCAAGAAAGGCTGTTTTAGGGTGTTTTTGGGGAGCCTGGAACATATCCCCAATTTCCCTATACGCTTAATGATTCCTCCAACACAAGGTTATCCCAGAACGTATCCCCCACGTTGGTGGAAGTTTTACTGTATTATATAATTCCCTCTCACGACCTGAGGTAACTTTGTCCAATTTTATCCGAGTTGCACCAGATTTGCGGTGGTTGAGTATTCAACTACCTTAGCGACTACCAAATCAAAAAGCCGAATTTAATTCCGACTTGAAATGAGCCTGTACGGGCCGCCTGCACGAATCAAGCCAAGTGAAAATTAAGGCACGGTGCTCAAAAAAGCACGATTTCTTTATTCGAAGATAAACTTAAAAACTACAAATCCCACAAACTTCCAACTTACCATATTCTTCTCCTCGTGTTCTTATCTCTCGAAATCACCAAGGATATGTGAAGCTGCGATGCGGGAAACAAATCAGTTACATGGCCTGAGAAAAAAAAGCATTGCGTTTCTTCTTCTTTCAACAATAACAACTTCTAACTTCCAGACCGTACAACCAATTATGGTGAAATATTTAACACTTATTCCCCTTGATGAGAGCTACATTACATTTAAAATTTCAAGTCGATCAATGCAGCAGTTCAAGAGATAGAAGCTTTTTACGATTTTCGTTCAATTATCCATTGCGGCCAAACCATGTGGCTTATCAAAGCTTCCCAAGTAACGTTTTAACTTCCCCACATGGGGAACGTTTGTGTAAAGTTTCCACTCTATATCTTCAAAAATTAGGGAGGAGATAGGATTTAAAATTTATGCTTAAAAACGTCATAACTCCTAAACGCGACGTACGATATCGTCATGTGGACACTTTTTGTTTTGTTCGGGCATTCCATTCTGCATGCAAAGTTTGAGCTCTATCTGTTCAGCCATTGCGGAGAAAATGGGGTTTTAGTGTTTTTCACGAAACAATATGGCGGAGTTTTTAAAATACGTTTATACTATATGTTTACTATACGTTAATACAATACGTTTTTTAAACTAAAGTTATGTAAAAAAATCATATTAGTGGGAGCCAGTGATCTATTTGTCTAATTCTAAATTCTTAACGTTAGCACTTTTAATATCCTAAAAAACACATTTTTGGTCCCATTGCAGAGTTCTTTAGAATGAGCCATGACTCAATTTTTAACATTGAGCCGTTTCAGAGATTTTGAGAGGCAACGTTGAAGGTATTTTCCAAGATGGCGCCCATACCACGTGACCTATGACATCATAATTAACAGTAAAAATTCTACAAGTGTAGCCAATCACTTGGTGAAAAATTCGTGTCAATCAGACCAACAGTTGCTGAGAACATTGATTTTAAAGTTTTTGGGGAGGGAAAATCAGGTGAAAGCAGAATAATAAGAATAAACTTGGAAATTGGGAATAATAATAATAGGTATTCCTCTGCATTTCATGCAGAGGAAACCAAATAAAGGATTGTGGAGACCAAATACTTTTGTCAATTTCAACTTATTTTTAGAGAAAATTGTGAGTTATTTGAAAAAAGTGCAAGGGTTTCCATATTTTGGACCACGACTGTATGGGATAAGTAGGGATAAGGTGCAGAAGGAAAAGTAAATGCAAAGAAGGGTAAAGTGAATGGGATATTCATGTGAGTGGAGTGGGTGGGATTAAAATAGCATCATTTTTGGAAAGTCTAATGTATAAATAGAACTTTATATAAATAACTAAATAAAACTTTTTTTAATAAAAAATATAATCTTTTAAAAAATTATGCATGACATAAATAAATTATGTCATTATGCATGACATCATTAAAAAAAATAAACCCAACAAAAAACCCAATTTTAAATGAACGTTTGCGCACAGCAAATGATACCAAAGACCCAAGAGAGAAACATTGCCAAACAGAACTTCGAAAGACATTTTACTGTCCCTATTTGAACCCCTTTTGTCCATTGTCCATTAATGGCCTTGCATTTCATATCTCCTCCTATGTACCCTCGTCTTGTACAAGCTGCTCCACTAGCTGTAGATAACTGGGAAAAAATCCATCAAAACATCCTTTAAACTCAGGTGTGAAATTGAAAACCAGGGACAAACTATGTATGGAAGGAAAGGGGGTGACATGAAGGAATTGATGAAAGGAACATTTCGATGAGAAAATAAAGCATAAGGGAGGAAGTTGGGGAAGGACGTGGGGTTGTGGTTGGAGGGGGTTAAAATGGCCTGATTTTTTGCTGGCTCCATCATTCTGCCTCACTAAACACTAGTTGATGGCACTCCTCTTGAAAAACGATTATAGACCAAGCAGGGGAACAAAAGCAAATGTCTCATCAGTAGCGAGAAGCAGAATTGTATGACAACTGGCCAGCCATGACGCCTCGTTATAATATTGAACCCTTAATGAGTTTGCTGTCCTCTATAAGGAGCATTTGATGGAAACCATTGTACATGGAGATGATGTAATTTAATAATTGTGTATTCATGTTATTGTTGTTGTTGTATAGCCCCAGACAGTTCTCTCGAACAAGCCTGCGACACAGAAACAGCCCATCGATCTCCCAGGGGTGACCCAGAGATTCCCCACATCCAGAATCGTGTACCTCCACCTTCACAAAGTCAGGGCCACGACAGAGTTGAAGAGAGAGAGAGATAGAGACCAGAGGGAAAAGGCCGGTCCATGGAGACCGATCGCAACTATGACCGTGACCGCACTTCCCTGATGAATCCGGGCAGCAGGGAAGAATGGGAAATATTTGGCCCATGACTTGCGTTGGGGGTACAACCACCGCGACGAGGCATCTCCGATAGTTGCTGTGTATCCATGCTATATTGATATCAGACATAAATAAGCTTGATATTGGCTTAACGGTTAAGGTGTCTGGCTTCAGATCTTAAATTCCTGAGTTTGAGCCCCTGCTGTGCTGTCGATAAAAACACCATGAGGTGGTTGGCTCAACCTGTCATCCGTCTGAGGTTTATGTGGTGTATGTTGTGTGGTGTTTATTCGTTGCTGTGTTTGTGTTGTTTATTGACGACATAGATTTAAGTTCAATCCAACATGGCTGCCGAACCACGTGACCGATGATGTCATCAATTAAATTCCGCCATACAATTCTTGTGTAGATCACGCTCAAGAAATTTGAAGCTGATCGGATGAAGCATTCCACTTGTCTAATTATGATGTCATAAGGCATCGATGACATAATTATGACTATATGATGTTCCCCATGGGAACTACTTGACAATGAGAACATGTTTCATTTTTTTCCATGGAGGGGTATAGAGGATAAAGAGAATAGAGATATAGAGGTGCAAGGTTTTTCGATTTTTCCAAGATGGCGCCCGCACCATGCGACCTATGACGTCATAATTATCATTACAAAATTATATAGGAGGATGTGCTCCTATGGTGAAAATTTCGTGTCATTCAGACCAACAGTTGCAGAGCAAAGCATACTCATGTTCTGTGCGGACAGACACACAAACAGACAGACAGACAAACAAACAAACCTAAATGCAATGCCCTCTCCTTTGATCAGTGTAACAAGAATATGGCACTCAGTAGAGAGCATACCTCCGCCAGCCTGAACAGTTTATGTTTTTCATCCCACTGATAGACCAGATCTGGATTCGGGCCTGAACCAAAATTTAATCGGCTTGTTCTTGTCAGCTAACCAACTCGTCCACCAAGTTTTGTTATAATCCGTCCACAACTTTTTGAGATATTGTGCTATATGTCGTTTTGGCCCTATCACTCAATGGTGAAGAATCACTTTTAAAAAAATTCCTGATCCAGATCCAGATTCGAATCTTCACCAGAATTGAATCAATTCTTCCTTGTTACAATGTTACATATCCAACCTGTCCACCAAGTTTCGTCAGAATCCGTCCACAACTTTTTGAAATATCGTGTTGGCCCATCACTCAATGGTGAAGAATCACTTGAAAAATTAAAAAAAACACGTATCCAGATCCGGATTCGGATCTTTACAAAAATCGAAATGATTCATCCTTGTAACATACCCAACCCGTACGCCAAGTTTCATCCAAATCTGTCCATAACTGTTTGAGATATTTTGTTCAAAAACAAACAAATAGAAAGACAAACAGACAGACAGGGGTGAAAACATAATCTCCATCCACTTTCGGTGGTGGAGGTAACAACAACAATGGTTAGATCGAGCTGCAGTACAGTACGGTACTTGCTGTACGTGCTGCTTCTTTGTTTGATGTTGGCCATTTAAAAGGATAAGAACACAGACATGTCCCATTTGTTGTCATCCAAGGGGAGGAGGAAATTCCGCTTTAGGAAATGTCCCGCTGAGTGCGGCGAGTGCTGAGGGCGCTCACCTGGTAGTCAGGTTCACTATGTTTTTTCGTTCAAAATCATGGTAGATTAGCAAACCTATACATTTTTGGAAACGTTATTACATCCTTCATGGAGCTTCCGGAAACATGGAGCCTCCGCTTCCGGTCCGGTATGAAGAGGACGCAGGCGTCACATGCTCGCCGCTTCTTCGACCGGGCCACTGTCAGTTGCTTGCTTTTTTGGTGGTCGTGCGGATTTTTTGGCCATTGAGTCTGCCCTCTGCATAGCCCCGGCTCTGCTCCCTGCTTCGCCTGCCCGGCTCCTTCGCCTGCTCGCTGTTTCCTCGGACACGCTCTCGTGGGTTGTGACCATCGCAGCGGTTTGGTGGCGGTTTCCCGCCGTGATCTAGATTTGTAGCGGCGGCGGTCGATTGCCGCTGCATTTGCCGCTTTGCCGTGATCAACCTTGGCCTCGTGATCGTCTCTTTGCTCCTGCCTGCCCTCTGCTTGGTCCCGGCTCTGCTCCTGGCTTCACCTACCTGGCTCCTTCGTTTCCTCGGGCCCGCTCCCATGGGTTGGGACCATTGTTTCACCTCCTCAACCTTGGCCTCGTCTCGTCTCTCCGCTCCTGCCTGACATGGCTCTGCGGTACTCCGCCACAAGGCTCCTTCTGCTCAATACCCGCTCCACCCCATCATGCATCTCTGCCATCAAATCAAATGGACTCCTCCGACGACCCAGGTACATTCACCGTGGCTCCGGTCGTAAGTTTGTATATTTGCAATCAGGTCACTCCATCCCCGTCCTCTGGTCGGCTCAGCGCACTCTCACTCTTCGTCCCAGCGCACCTGGTCACAGCAACGCACACAATCGCACCTCCTGCCTACGAACCCTGGCTAAATCACCTGAATTCATCCCTGCTGTTCAAAACAACATCAAGCTCACCCTGTTCAACACCCGGTCCCTCAACAACAAATGCCTCATCCTGAACGAATACATCCTGGATAACAAACTGGACTTTCTCTGTCTCACCGAAACCTGGCAACAACCTCTGGACTACTACACACTCAACCTCACCACACCCAATGGATATTCCTACGTCAATAAACCACGCTCGGGGGGCCGAGGTGGTGGAATTGCCGTTATCCACCGTCAAGACATCAGGACCAGCCTCATCCCCATCGCCTCATCCTCATCATTTGAACACCTGGCTTTTAAACTCTCTGGTCGCACGCAGTCAGTCATGGCTGTCGTCTACCGCCCTCCCAAGCCATACCCATCATTCCTGTCTGACTTCTCCTACTTTCTGACACAGCTATGTTCCCTCTCCCCCTCAATCCTCCTCCTTGGTGATTTCAATATCCACATGGACTCCACTGACTCCACAATAACCACTGACTTCACTGATTTACTCACCTGCTTTAACCTCACTCAACATGTCGACTTTCCTACCCATATCCGTGGTCACATTTTGGACCTTGTCTGCTCCACTGGATTAAATTTGCACCATCTCTCTGGCTCCGACCTCACCGTCTCTGACCACTTAGCTATCACTATGACCATCAACATCCCCACCCCAGCACCAAGGCATTATCGCACTATCAACTTCCGTAAGCTAAACGCTCTTTCACCTACCTCATTCTCATCCACCCTCTCTGAAAAAATGTCCACTTCTCCCTTCGTTGACCTCCACACCCCTTCCGACCTCACTGACTACTACAACCACACTCTCTCCTCCTGCCTTGACCAGCTTGCGCCTGTAAAAACCAAAACAGTTTCTTTCACCCATTCTGCTCCCTGGTTTACCCCTGAACTCCGCCTGATGAAAACTCGTCCTCGCCAACTTGAAAGACTCCGCAATAAAACAGGTCTCACAGTTCACTCCCAAGCCTACAAGGACCACCTACAACACTACAAAGATGCCCTCTCCCGCGCCCGCTCCGCCTACTACTCTCAAATTATCCACTCTGGCTCCGGAAACCCAAAAGCACTCTTCTCGACAATAAACAAACTCCTCCGCCCCCTGAACACCACCACCCAGTCATTCACAGTAGACAACTGCATCTCCTTCCTCTCTTTCTTCCAACACAAAATTGACAACATCTACAACAGCTTGACCACAGCCGCACCCGCTCCCTCTCCAACCACCTGCCCCCCCTTGTCCTGCCATCTCCTGTCTCAGTTCTCCCCAATCTCCCCTACTGACCTCTCTGAACTCCTCATAGGAATGAAAACTGCCACCTGCACTCTTGACCCCATCCCCTCCAGCTTTGTCAAGGCCTCCCTCCCTGCTCTCTCTCCACTTATCATTGCAACAATAAACTCCTCCCTGTCTACAGGCATCGTCCCACCTTCCCTCAAAATTGCTGCTGTTACCCCCATTCTGAAAAAACCTGGTCTAAACCCTGACACCCTAAACAACTTCAGACCCATCTCCAACCTACCCTTTCTGTCAAAAGTTTTGGAACGTGCTGTAGCCACTCAACTCAAACATCACCTCTCTGCCAATAACCTGTATGAAACATTCCAATCCGGATTCCGCTCCAACCACAGTACTGAAACTGCTCTCCACAAAATCACCAACGACCTTCTCCTCTCCTCTGACGCTGGCAACCTCAACATTCTCGTCCTCCTCGACCTCTGCGCTGCCTTTGACACCATCGATCACACCATCCTCCTCACCCGACTTGAATCCACCTTTAACGTTACCGGCACTGCCCTCTCTTGGATTAAATCATACCTCTCTGACAGACGCCAGTTCATCTCCATCAATAACTGCAAATCGCCCACTGCTCCCCTCCCCCAAGGTGTCCCCCAAGGTTCAGTTATTGGCCCCCTCCTCTTCATCCTTTACCTGTCCCCCCTCGGTCACTTAATCCGCCGTCATGGTCTCCAATTCCACTGCTTCGCCGATGACATCCAGCTTTTCATCTCCACCAAGTCCGTCTCCACCGACACCCACTCTATCCTGACAAACTGCATCACTGAAATAAAATCCTGGCTTCAAATCAACTTCCTCAAGCTTAACTGTGATAAATCTGAAATAATCATCATTGGCCCAAAAACGCTCACAAAATCCACCCATAACTTTGCCCTCAACATCGACGGTATCCCAGTATCCACCTCCCCTCACATCCGGAATCTTGGTGTCATCTTTGACCAAACCCTCTCCTTCGACAAATACACTAAACAGATCACAAAGTCAGCCTTCTTTCACCTGAACAAGTACAAAAAGTTTTAATTAAAACAAAAGCTGCGTCGATGTTACACAATGCCTAGATGCAGCTGTGCCTATAACGTCGATGCTATAGGCACAGGACATTCCTATTGATTCGATTACTTGATGTTATTTTTGTGCAAAGTGAAAATATATCTCGGCAATATATTTTCGTGTGGCGACGAATTTTTAATATATCTCGGCATTTTCCCGTCTGTTATTTCAGGCGGTGTATGACTGACCATGCCGCGATTTAAAAAATATATATCTCGGCAATTTCCCGTGTGTGGCGACACGTGAACGAAGCTATGCTCCTCTCTCCACATTATTGTGATGACGTATAAATTAAATATTTCATCGTGACGATTGTCATCAAATGGACGAACTTTTAATATATCTCGGCATTTTCCCGTCTGTTATTTCGGGCGGTGTATGACTGACCATGCCGCGATTTAAACAAAATACATATATATATCTCGGCATTTTCCTGTCTCTTATTTCGGGCGGTGTATGACTGACCATGCCGCGATTAAAAAAAAAAAAATCTCAATGGACTTGAAGTTACAGGCCTTTGAGAATTCATTTCGTTCTATAAAGGGCAACTTTCATCGGATTTTCTTCCCGTTTTTTTCAACCGAGTCTAAAACTATGTTAGCGACTGTGAAAAATGAAATGATATATCGAATTTGATTTGAAATAAAACTGTGTGAGAGAGGAAGACACCACGGGCCTACAAAACAGGCCTCAAAGCTATGCGAGTTAATAAAATGGTGGATATTTGTTTATATGAAGGCTCTCCCAGAATGGGTGGAGCTATGGTTCCCAGAATGGGTGGAGCTTTGAGGTTTTGTCTTCTCTGCAAGAACAAGAAGAAGAAGAAGAAGAACAACAACAACAGTAGAGGGCACTCTATGAGCAGCGTCTGCGACGCGGCTAAAAACATTGCCCGTCTCCGGTCATCCCTCTCCTCCACGGCTGCAGAAACCCTCATCCACGCCTTCATCACCTCCCGTCTGGACTACTGCAATAGCCTCCTCTATGGTTCACCCTCAAAAATCACCAATAAACTCCAATACATTCAGAACTCCGCTGCCCGTCTACTCACCCATTCCCGGACCCGTGACCACATCACCCCCGTCCTTTACAAGCTTCACTGGCTCCCCATCCCCCAGATAATCCAGTACAAAATCCTCCTCTTGACATACAAAGCCCTCCATAACCTGGCCCCATCCTACCTGAATGACCTCCTCTCCAGACACACTCCCACCCGCAACCTCCGCTCTGCTGGTACCAACCTCCTGACCCCCTCCATCCGGACTAAATTCAGATCCTGGGGGGACAGGGCCTTCTCCATCGCTGCTCCCACCCTCTGGAACTCACTACCTCACACCATCAGAGACTCCTCCTCACTCACCACATTCAAAACATCACTAAAGACCCACCTGTTCAACACTGCATTCAACATTCAACCCACAGCATTTAACCCCTGACTATCTCTTCTCCTTCTCCCTCCTTTTGCTTTAAATATTTCCCTATTGATTCTTGTCTTTTTGCAATTGTTGTTTTCATGTATTGTAATGCATTATGTTTTCCACTCTGTCAAAGCGCCTTTGGGCTTCTTGAAAAGCGCTATACAAAATAAATGAATTATTATTATTATTATTACATGGAAAATCTGAAAATCAATGTTTACATTTGCCAATTCCGACCAATTCGATTCGACCAATTCGACCAATTCGACCAATCGACCAATTCCATTCGACCAATTCGACCATTCGACCAATTGCTTCGATCGACCATTCGACCATTCGACCAATTCGATCGATTCGATTCATCGAATTCGATTCGATCGACCATTCGACCAATTCGATTTGCCAATCAATTTGACCGACCTTTGCTTGTGTGGAACGGACTGTGAAAACGATGCGGACTATATTGTCGGATACGACACACAGGACAGTGATGACGAACTCTAAATGGCATATTCTGTAATCGTGTATGTTTGATGCCATTGACTGCCTGTGTATATTTTGTCATTGACTGCCTGTGTAGATGTGAGGTTATACTGACCGCATGTGTATATATGATTTTGCTGACTGCCTGTGTATGTTTGGTGATATGAATTATTGTGACACATTTTGATGTTATTAACTGCCTGTACAAAATGATAACATGTATTTGATTATGCAACTTATCGCGAATATAAAGACAGTATTTTGCAATTCAAAACCTTTGATTCGTGTCTTACCATTCCCCATAGCACTAATTTGATACTTTCATTGGATTCCTTGTCCCTGAAAATATAGGTTTAGTATATTTTTAAAAGTTTTTAGGGTAATTAGAGGCAGAAATAGAACAAAATATGTATTTTACAGTGGCCATTTTGAAAATCCAAAATGGCCGCCATACAGGTATCTCTCCAAATGTAAACATTGATTTTTAGTTTCCTTATGCTATAACCTTTCCAAAAATGTATAGGTTTGCTAATCTACCATGATTTTGAACGAAATATAATTTATTGACATAGTGAACCTGACTATGGTAGAATAGAGCAGTATACTACACCAACAAAAGGTATTTTAAACAGTATCACGGTGTTTTAACCCAATTTCAATGGTTGCTAGGAGACAGGTCAGCAGGTATAATCATACTAACGTAATCATTAGACTTTAAACAAAAAAATAATCTATTCTTTGGGGAAACCCACCCCCCACCCCCTCCCCACCCTGTAAATCCACCTAGACCCCGATTTTCTATTGCTGTGAACAAACTTTAGTACATCATGGGTGATGAAGGTTGTGATCAGGTTTCATCACAATTGTTGGTGAAGTTTCAGAGAAGTGAGCAAATAAATATTTTAGGGGATCAACCCCCCCCCCCCTCCTCACCCCCGCCGCACACTCCCTCAAACCTCGATTTTTTTAATGCCATGAAGAAACGTTGGTGCATCATGGGTGATGAAGGTTGTGGTCAAGTTTCATTGAAATTGTGTTTGTCGTTTCGGAGAAGAGAGCAAATACCTACTTTGGGGGGCTCAAATCAACGCCCCCCCCCCCCACACGATTGACCTCCTTAGACCTCGATTTTTTTTAATGGCATGTTACGATTTCATGTTACGATTTTTAATGGCATGTTACGATTCATGTTACGATTACCTTTGGTACGTCATGGGTGATGAAGGTTGTGGTCAAGTTTCATTGAAATTGTGTGTGTAGTTTCAGAGAAGAGAGCAAATACCTACTTTGGGGGGTCAAACCTGGGCCCACCCCCTTAGACCCCGATAATTTTTGATGCCGTGAACAAACTTGGGTTGCAACATACTAAATATAATTTTAGCCAAGTTTGGTCTCAATCCTATCAGCAGTTTCGGAGAAGAAGTTGCAAATGTTTCCCGAACTGACGGACGGACGACGCACCATTCCATAAGCTCCCCGGAACTATGTTCCAGGTGAGTTAAAATGAGATACGAGATTCGAAACTAGATTTGCAACACATAGAATGATAGTTTATGATTCTCTTCGTGTAAAGGAAGGAAACATTTTATACTTTACAGGATTAAGTTCACTGAACTTTCAACTTATAGACGAAGAGTTGGTGGAATCATGTGAAGCAATATGTGATTGACATGAAGTGGATATAATGATTCATGTTACGATTTATTTAAGAGCTTCAAAAACCAAGATTCTGCACCCTGCGATGCGTGACCTGTGAAACCTCAAGACCTCGGAATACGTTCACCTGCCGATGAGCCACAGGTGACGTGTTTCGCCCAGACTAGAGCTTTTCAACCACTTCGCCATATGATGCATGCACGTCAGAAAAGACCATTCACCCTGCGATGTTCCACTTGTTCAGTGTCCCCGCCTCGGCTGGGAGAGGTGATTACGATCTCATGAGGATTCGAGAGGCAGTTTCCAAGAGAACGAGATGCTAATGAATCGCACAAGGACCCGCGGATTGGGTCGTTCGTCTGCTTGGCTCCGGCCCATGAGCAGCTGTGCGCAATTGAATCTCCAACTTAGAGTTGGTGCTCTTGGGCGATTCTGTGCTGCATTATGCATGAGATAGGTCCTCGTGGACCCCAAACCTCATTATGTTACAACTCACAGGACCCTCTGGATTATCCGCTATAAATTATTTTTTCATAAAAACACCATTTTACATCTGGAACACACCTTGTGCCATTCACCCAATGGACTTCCACAATGATTTCTTCAAATTCCTCTCCTTCATAGACCCCCACCCACATTAACTCTCTTATATACAGTCACGTGAAAAAGTAAGTACACCCCATGTAAAGTTTTGACTTTTTCAACATATTTCAACATACAGCTATTTGATCTTCATTTCAACAAGATTGATAGATAAAGGTGATATAATAGAACAAATATCATGAAACATTTACATTTTGTAGTCCATTGTATAATTTAAATAAACATAAATGCAAATTTCGCATGTGGAAAAAGTAAGTACACCCTTGGCTCTAATTGGTGGTATTGCCCCCTTTGGCACAAACAACCTCAAGTAGGCGTTTCTTATAACTGTCTACCAGTCTCTGACATCGACTGGGAGAAATTTTTGCCCACTCCTCCATGCAGAAATCTTTCAGCAGTGAGATGTTTGAGGGGGTTCTTGCATGCACAGCTCGTTTCAAATCCCCCCACAACATCTCAATGGGATTTAGATCCGGGCTTTGACTTGGCCATTCCAGAACCCTCCATTTCTTTCTTTTCAGCCATTCCTTGGTGGATTTACTGGTATGTTCAGCGTCATTGTCATGTTGCAAGGTCCACCTTCGGTTGAGCTTCAACTTTCCGACAGATGGCCTCACATTATCCTCAAGCAACCTCTGGTACAATGAAGAATTCATAGTGGATTCTATGATGGTGAGCTGCCCAGGCCCTGATGCAGCAAAGCTGCCCCAAACCATAATATTTCCACCACCATGCTTTACAGTCGGTATCAGGTTCTTGTGGTCAAATGCTGTCTTTGGTTTTCGCCAAACATGTCTTGTGGTACTGTGGCCAAATAGCTCTACCTTTGACTCATCTGTCCAGAGCACATTGTTCCAGAAGTGCTGGTCTTTGCCTCGGTGTTAATTGGCTAACTTTAGTCTTGCCCTGATGTTCTTTCTGGACAGCAAAGGTTTCCTCCTGACACACCTCCCATGTCGATCAAATTTGTGCAGCCTCTTTCTAATGGTAGAGTCGTGCACTTTGACATCAACAGTGGCAAGAGCTACCTGGAGGTCCCGTGATGACATTCTGGGGTTCTGAGAGACTTCTTTCAGCATCGTGCGGTCTGCTCTCGGGCTGAACTTGCTGGGGCGGCCTGGCCTGAACAAGTTGGCAATTGTTTGGAATCTTCTCCACTTGTCGATGATCTTCAGAACAGTCGAATGATTGCTTTCAAATTGTTTGGAGATCTTTTTAAATACCTTCCCAGACTCGTAGGCATCTACAACCTTCTTTCTGAAGGCCTCAGAGATCTCTTTTGATATAGACATGGTGACGCCGCACACTTCAACAACAAAGGGCAAACCAAACTAAATGTCTGAGGTTTAAATAAGACAAGTTCCTCCAAGATCCTCTCCAGCAATGTTCTAATCATTTGCACCTGAGCTGGTGCACCTGATTCCAATTTTAGGTATTTCAAGTAGTGATAAATGTAGGGGTGTACTTACTTTTTCCACATGCGAAATTTGCATTTACGTTTATTTAAATTATACAATGGACTACAAAATGTAAATGTTTAATGATATTTGTTATATTATATCACCTTTATCTCTCAATATTGTTGAAATGAAGATCAAATAGCTGTATGTTGAAATATGTTGAAAAAGTCAAAACTTTACATGGGGTGTACTTACTTTTTCACGTGACTGCACATCTATTCTATAGCTTTATTTCAAAAAAAAATTTGAAGACAAATAATACACACTACAATCGGGTATATTATAATATACACTCCAAAGAGTTACACCAGAAATGTGCCTCTTCATAAAGAGTTACCATAGAAACGTGCCTTTTCATGAAGTTACACCAGAAACGTGCCTTTTCCTCGAGTTACACCAGAAACGTGCCTTTTCATAGAGTTACACCAGAAACGTGCCTTTTCATAGAGTTACACCAGAAACGTGCCTTTTCATAGCGTAACACCAGAAACGTGCCTTTTCGTAAAGAGTTACACCAGAAACGTGCCTTTTCATAAAGAGTTACATCAGAAACGTGCCTTTTCATAGAGTTACACCAGAAACGTGCCTTTTCATAGAGTTATGCCAGAAACGTGCCTTTTCATAGAGTTACACCAGAAACGTGCCTTTTCATAGAGTTACACCAGAAACGTGCCTTTTCATAGAGTTACACCAGAAACGTGCCTTTTCATAGAATTACACCAGAAACGTGTCTTTTCATAGAGTTACACCAGAAACGTGCCTTTTCATAGAGTTACACCAGAAACGTGCCTTTTCATAGCTCAACACCAGAAACGTGCCTTTTCATAGAGTAACACCAGAAACGTGCCTTTTCATAGCGTAACACCAGAAACGTGCCTTTTCATAAAAAGTTACACCAGAAACATGCCTTTTCATAGCGTAACACCAGAAACGTGCCTTTTCATAGCGTAACACCAGAAACGTGTCTTTTCATAAAGAGTTACACCAGAAACGTGCCTTTTCATAAAGAGATACACCAGCAACGTGCCTTTTCATAGAGTTACACCAGAAACGTGCCTTTTCATAAAGAGTTACACCAGAAACGTGCCTTTTCATAGCGTAACACCAGAAACGTGCCTTTTCATAAAGAGTTACACCAGAAACGTGCCTTTTCATAGCGTAACACCAGAAACGTGCCTTTTCATAGAGTTACACCAGAAACGTGCCTTTTCATAAAGAGTTACACCAGAAACGTGCCTTTTCATAAAGAGTTACACCAGAAACGTGCCTTTTCATAGAGTTACACCAGAAACGTGCCTTTCATAGAGTTACACCAGAAACGTGCCTTTTCATAAAGAGTTACACCAGAAACGTGCCTTTTCATAAAGAGTTACTCCAGAAATGTGCCTTTTCATAGAGTTACACCACAAACGTGCCTTTTCATAAAGAGTTACACCAGAAACGTGCCTTTTCATAGAGTAACACCAGAAGGTGCCTTTTCATGGAGTTACACAAGAAACGTGCCTTTTCATAAAGAGTTACACCAGAAACGTGTCTTTTCATGAAGAGTAACACCAGAAAGGTGCCTTTTCATAGAGTAACACCACAAACGTGCCTTTTCATAGAGTAACACCAGAAAGGTGCCTTTTCATCAAGAGTAACACCAGAAATGTGCCTTTTCATAGCATAACACCAGAAATGTGCCTTTTCATAGAGAGTTACACCAGAAACGTGCCTTTTCATAAAGAGTTACACCAGAAACGTGTCTTTTCATGAAGAGTAACACCAGAAAGGTGCCTTTTCATAGAGTAACACCACAAACGTGCCTTTTCATAGAGTAACACCAGAAAGGTGCCGTTTCATCAAGAGTAACACAAGAAATGTGCCTTTTCATAGTGTAACACCAGAAATGTGCCTTTTCATAGAGAGTTACACCAGAAACGTGCCTTTTCATAAAGAGTTACACCAGAAAGGTGCCTTTTCATAAAGAATAACACCGGAAACGTGCCTTTTCATAAAGAGTAACACCAGAAATGTGCCTTTTCATAAAGAGTAACACCAGAAACGTGCCTTTTTTAAATAAAGAGTTGCACTAGAAATGTGCCTTTTCATAGAGTTACACCAGAAATGTGCCTTTTCATCGAGAGTTACACCAGAAATGTGCCTTTTCATAGAGTTACACCAGAAATGTGCCTTTTCATCGAGAGTTACACCAGAAATGTGCCTTTTCATGAAGAGTAACACCAGAAACGTGCCTTTTTTAAATAAAGAGTTGCACTAGAAATGTGCCTTTTCATAGAGTTACACCAGAAATGTGCCTTTTCATCGAGAGTTACACCACAAGTGTGCCTTTTCATAAAGAGTAACACCAGAAACGTGCCTTTTTTAAATAAAGAGTTGCACTAGAAATGTGCCTTTTCATAAAGAGTAACACCAGAAACGTGCCTTTTTTAAATAAAGAGTTGCACTAGAAATGTGCCTTTTCATAGAGTTACACCAGAAATGTGCCTTTTCATCGAGAGTTACACCAGAAATGTGCCTTTTCATAGAGTTACACCAGAAATGTGCCTTTTCATCGAGAGTTACACTAGAAAGGTGCCTTTTCATGAAGAGTAACACCAGAAATGTGTCTTTTCATCTAGAGTTACACTAGAAAGGTGCCTTTTCATGAAGAGTAACACCAGAAACGTGCCTTTTCATGAAGAGTAACACCAAAAATGTGCCTTTTCATAGAGAGTAACAACAGAAGTGTGCCTTTTCATAGAGTAACACCAGAAACGTGGCTTTTCATCGAGAGTTACACCAGAAAGGTGCCTTTTCATAAAGAATAACACCTGAAACGTACCTTTTCATAAAGAGTAACACCAGAAATGCGCCTTTTCATGAAGAGTCACACCAGAAACGTGCCTTTTCATAAAGTTACACCAGAAACGTGCCTTTTCATGGAGAGTTACACCGGAAACGTGCCTTTTCATAAAGAATAACATCGGAAACATGCCTTTTCATTAAGAGTAACACCAGAAACGTGACTTTTCATGAAGAGTAACACCAGAAACGTGCCTTTTTATAAAGAGTAACACCAGAAACGTGCCTTTTCATGAAGAGTAACACCAGAAACGCGTCTTTTCATGGAGTTACACAAGAAACGTGACTTTTCATTAAGAGTAACATCAGAAACGTGCCTTTTCATAAAGAGTAACACCACAAACGTGCCTTTTCATAAAGAGTTACACCAGAAACGTGCCTTTTCATAAAGAGTAACACCAGAAACGTGCCTTTTTATAAAGAGTAACACCAGAAACGTGCCTTTTCATGAAGAGTAACACCAGAAACGCATCTTTTCATGGAGTTACACAAGAAACGTGACTTTTCATTAAGAGTAACACCAGAAACGTGCCTTTTCATAAAGAGTTACACCAGAAACGTGACTTTTCATTAAGAGTAACACCAGAAACGTGCCTTTTCATAAAGAGTAACACCACAAACGTGCCTTTTCATGAAGAGTAACACCAGAAACGTGCCTTTTTATAAAGAGTAACACCAGAAACGTGCCTTTTCATGAAGAGTAACACCAGAAACGCGTCTTTTCATGGAGTTACACAAGAAACGTGACTTTTCATTAATAGTAACACCAGAAACGTGCCTTTTCATAAAGAGTAACACCACAAACGTGCCTTTTCATAAAGAGTTACACCAGAAACGTGCCTTTTCATAAAGAGATGTTGTTAATTCTCTCATCTCCTCTTCCTGCTCAGGCTGGAGTTCCCCAAGGTCGTGTTTTGGACCCTGTGCTTTTTCGGTCTTCCTCAACGATCTCTTCGACTCTCTGGAAAATCCTGTCTGTCTCTTTGCTGATGAC
Organism: Myxine glutinosa; assembly: GCF_964187855.1. Taxonomy (NCBI): domain Eukaryota; kingdom Metazoa; phylum Chordata; class Myxini; order Myxiniformes; family Myxinidae; genus Myxine; species Myxine glutinosa. Next base: position 96,013,305 of record NC_136273.1, on the reverse strand, counting down.
TCCACTCTCTGCCACTCCATATCTCCACCCTCAGATCGGCAGGAAGCATCCTCTTCATTCTGCAGACCTGGATAAAATCACTAACTGGTCAAACAAGTGGATCATGTCTTTCAATCCTGACAAATCGCACACTCTATGTTTCTCCGAAAAGACCGACTGGACAACCCACCCATCTACTTTCTCAACAATCCACTTGAAGAAGTTCTGTCACTCAAGCTTTTGGATCTCACTCTCTGCCGTGATCTCTCACTATCACATTCACTCTTTTTCATTCCTCTTTTCTCCCGCCTCAGGAACAAACTCATCGTGAAACTCCCCCACTCCCTTCAATCCCACTCCTCCTTCCAGGTCTTTAAAACAGCTGTTCACCACCATCTCTTATCTTCCCCCATCCAAAACCTTGATCTTTTCTACCCCTGCAAATACACCCCAAGCCAACAGCTTTCAATCTTCGACTTCGTTCCTAAAATTCCTAGTAGTGTCCATTTGTTTTATACCGTAAACCCCCCCCCCCCCTCGCCCCCCCACCCCCCCCCCCCCATCTGCCCCAGCTACAGCCCTCTCTCTTCCACAGATATACAGATGTCCCTGTCCTCTGCTGTTGTTGTACTTCTGTATTTCCCTCTCTCTCTCCCCCTCTTGTCTCCTGCTCCCTTTATCATATGTTTTATGTGTCCGCTTATGTTTTTATGTGTTTAATGTGTTAGCTCTTACACGAGCCTCGAATTTGTAGACTAAATAAATAAATAAATAATATAATAGCCAAACATGGAAAATATGCGGAAAAGGGCAGAGGAACATCTAAGGAAGAAATATTGAGGGTTGATAGAGATCCCAGACCAAAATGGCACGAAAAGTAGCCTCCGGTATGTCGCTTATTTATGGGCCTAGTCATGGAGGAAATGCACGGGGATGGTCACAGGCAGTGGATCGCGGATCATTGTGAAAATGAAAACCGTGTAAGGCTTGGAATTACAATGCGAACAGACATGGAGATTGTTGAGCGGTGTGCGTGAGTGTGCGCTGCGTGAAATGGGGTTTCCGCAAGTGCCGATCACAGACCGCCAAGCGAACAAGTTAAAATGGAGGATCGTCATCGCCTGAACGACCGGTTCGGACAGGAAAAATAACGGCCAAGATCTCGGAATATTAAAAACGGTCCCGTGTGACCGCGGCCGTGACAAGTCACGTCAGATCTGCATCGTTGTGGGTGATGACGTCATATGTGACCAAAAACAAAAATATATAATTGAGATGTAAAACTTCCTTATCTGAGAGCACCACGGAGATTTACATGTTTAAAAGGGGACGCGCAAATGGTTCATGAGATGGAACAATTTTTCAGAATAAACCGTACACCAGACTTTAAATGTAGTGTAAAGGTGTCTCAGGTTTAGTTGTGAGTGGTGGAAAAGGAGGAGGTGGAATGCAAGCAGGAATGCAGGGTAAAAAGGGGGGAAATATATAGGCTTGAGGAGAAGGAATTAAATAATTCACATGAATCCATTTCTCATTCAAATACGTAAAATGTACTTATTTTTATAGTAAAATTATTTTATAATATTTTACAATACAGTACATGAAAGATTTTTTAATATTATAATTTTTTTTATAATACATACATTATAGTCAAATTTTATAACACTAGGGCATGCCCGTACTATATATATATCTAAAATTATATCCCCCCCCTCTATTTACATGAAATGGTTTGGTCCATTCGCAAAGCCAAAGCGAACGGCTTGCGAGTACGGTGACAATCCCCCCCCTCTATTTACATGAAATGGTTTGGTCCAAAGCGAACGGCTTGCGAGTACGGTGACAATCCCCCCCCTCTATTTACATGAAATGGTTTGGTCCAAAGCGAACGGCTTGCGAGTACGGTGACAATCCCCCCCCTCTATTTACATGAAATGGTTTGGTCCAAAGCGAACAGCTTGCGGAGTTTGGTAAAGAAATCGCCATAGCATGCACAAACGCGCAGGAAAGCGAAAGAATCGCAAATTAGTTTTAATTAGTTTTAAAACATAGTTTAACGCCAACATAGCGGCAACATAGTTTGCCAACGTGAAATAAATGAATACGCTCTCAAATGTGCCGTCCGAGGCAGAGTCTGTTCGGCACGTTCGGCACACGTGATAGCTCGCTGCTCTCTGATTGGTTGAATCGTTTTTTGGACATAGCTCGGTAACTACTTGTCCGATTAATATGAAACCTTGAAAAGGCACATCCTCGGGTCCCCAGCAATATAGCTGGCAAGTTTAAAGTATATCGGACCCGTGGTTGTCGAGAAACAGCGGTCACAGACACACAGACATACACACAGAGATTACTGGAATTATCGAGATAGACTAGGGCATGCCCGTACTATATATATATCTAAAATTATATCCCCCCCCCCTCTATTTACATGAAATGGTTTGGTCCAAAGCGAACGGCTTGCGAGTACGGTGACCATCCCCCCCCCCCCTCTATTTACATGAAATGGTTTGGTCCAAAGCGAACGGCTTGCGAGTACGGTGACAATCCCCCCCCTCTATTTACATGAAATGGTTTGGTCCAAAGCGAACGGCTTGCGGAGTTTGGTAAAGAAATCGCCATAGCGTGCACAAACGCGCAGGAAAGCGAAAGAATCGCAAATTAGTTTTAATTAGTTTTAAAACATAGTTTAACGCCAACATAGTTTGCCAACGTGAAATAAATGAATACGCTCTCAAATGTGCCGTCCGAGGCAGAGTCTGTTCGGCACGTTCGGCACATGTGATAGCTCGCTGCTCTCTGATTGGTTGAATCGTTTTTTGGACATAGCTCGGTAACTACTTGTCCGATTAATATGAAACCTTGAAAAGGCACATCCTCGGGTCCCCAGCAATATACCTGGCAAGTTTAAAGTATATCGGACCCGTGGTTGTCGAGAAACAGCGGTCACAGACAAACAAACACACAGAGATTACTGGAATTATAGATAGACTAGGGCATGCCCGTACTATATATATATCTAAAATTATATCCCCCCCCTCTATTTACATGAAATGGTTTGGTCCAAAGCGAACGGCTTGCGAGTACGGTGACAATCCCCCCCCCCTCTATTTACATGAAATGGTTTGGTCCAAAGCGAACGGCTTACAAGTACGGTGACAATCCCCCCCCCTCTATTTACATGAAATGGTTTGGTCCAAAGCGAACGGCTTGCGGAGTTTGGTAAAGAAATCGCCATAGCGTGCACAAACGCGCAGGAAAGCGAAAGAATCGCAAAGTAGTTTTAATTAGTTTTAAAACATAGTTTAACGCCAACATAGTTTGCCAACGTGAAATAAATGAATACGCTCTCAAATGTGCCGTCCGAGGCAGAGTCTGTTCGCCACGTTCGGCACACGTGATAGCTCGCTGCTCTCTGATTGGTTGAATCGTTTTTTGGACATAGCTCGCTAACTACTTGTCCGATTAATATGAAACCTTGAAAAGGCACATCCTCGGGTCCCCAGCAATATACCTGGCAAGTTTAAAGTATATCGGACCCGTGGTTGTCGAGAAACAGCGGTCACAGACATACATACATACATACATACATACATACATACATACATACATACATACATACACACAGAGATTACTGGAATTATAGATAGATACTAGCAGAGTACCTGGCGTTGCCGGGCAGGGGGGGGGGGAGAGGGGTGGGGGTGATGGGGGTGAGAGGGGGGAGGGGGAGAAGGGTGAGGGAGGGGGAAGGGAAAGAGAGGGGGGAAGGGGAGGGGAGGGGGGTGAGGACAAGGGGGGGGGGGAAGAATATATATATATATTTTCCCCCCTAAAACACTCCCAGGCACTCACTGATGAACCTCTGAAAGTTTGACGAAGATCCGTTCAGCCATCTCTGAGAAAAATGGCGACACACAGACAGACATCTCTCTTATATAGTAGATAATACATTATACATGTTTTCTAATGCATATATTAAAGTAACAATTTATAATAACAATTTATTATAAATTATTTATTAATTATTTTTTTAAAGGTTTTTTATATTTGTTGACACAACTTTACATTGGTCTATGCATTTTATTACTTGCATCTTATTATATCTTGATTTTGGTATTCATTAATATTGGTAACATGAGCACTCCTACCCCATATTGGCATTTTGTAAATTTTGTGTCTGATGTAAGATGAATGTTGTTTTAATTTTATTTTGCATTATGATGTCATGTGTAATTTTGTTGGTGCTTCGAGCACTCTGTAAGGTGGATATGTGCGCATTAGAAATATATACATTATTATTATTATTATAGATTTTTATTTGTGGCCGTAACAGTATATTATAGATTTTTTTTTTTCAACAACAACACAAACAACATGCATTTTAAAGGCCATTTTCCCTGCTAGAGCGGGGGGTAGCCTTGCGGTCCCCATGACAATCTTCTCCATTTTGCCATATTTTCTGCATCTCTCCTTGTTAACCCCCGCGCCCGCATTTCTTCTTCCACAATCTTTAGCCAAGTATTTATCGGTCTTCCCCGTCCTCCACTTCCTTCTACATTCATTTCCATCACTCTTCTCAACCAGTCACTTTCATCCTTCCTCAACACATGACCAAACCATCTCAACCTGTTCATCTTCACAGCATCAATCACAGACTCTATTCCCATCATCTTTCGCAATTCATCATTTGTCTTCCTCTCTCTCAACGATACTCCGCACATCCATCGAACCATTCGCATTTCCACCCTTTCCAACCTTCGTTGCTGCTCTACGTTCATTACCCATGTCTCGCTCCCATAAATCATAACACTTCTCACACATGCAGCATACACCTTTCCCTTCAGCTTCAACGACACTCCCCTCCTCATCAGCATGCCACTCAGTTCCCGAAACTTCTTCCATGCACATCTCACTCTAGCAACCGTTGCCGAGTCTGATCCACCTCCTCCATTCAGCATGTCTCCGAGGTAGCAAAATGTTTTCACACCTTCCAGCTTCACACCGTCTCCAAGATCCAACTCAACATTTCCTCCATCTGCAGCTCCCTCTGTGCACACCTTACATTTGAATGTAGCTGCCACACTGGTTAATGACCCTCTCAGACCACTACATTTTTGATGAACCCACTCAGCACACATTGTACATTGAATGGAGTTCACTCCGACACCCTTCCTGCACACAGCACACGGCCACTTCCCAGTTCTTTCCACCTCACCACATGCTTTACCACTTGCCATCACCCTCGTCTTTCCGATATTCACCTTCAGACCTTTTGTCTCCATACATTCCTTCCACGTGTTCATCTTTTCCTTCAGTCCATCCATACTTTCCGCAATCAACACCACAACAACTCCCACGGTAAACCCTCCTTTACGTTCTGAGCCAGCACCTCCATCACAGCTACAAATAGTAGTGGACTTAGTACCGACCCCTGATGCACTCCCACCTTCACCTCAAACTCCCCACTGTTCCCGTCCTTCGTCCTTACAGCTGTGCGCGCTCTTTTGTAGATTGCCATCACCACTCTGATCAACCATTCCTCCACTCCTATCTTCCACAATGCCCATGTCAATACTTTGCGTGGAACTCTATCGAATGCTTTCTCCAGATCAACAAACCCAAGAAACAACTTCTTCGTCTTCTCCATGTACTTCTCCTGCAACTGCCTCAAAATGAAAAGCGCGTCTGCCGTTCCTCTTCCTGGCATAAATCCAAACTGCATTTCGTCGATCTTCACTTTCTTCCTTATCCTCCTCTCCAACACCTTTTCCAATACCTTCATTCCATGCTCCAATAACTTTATCGCTCGGTACGAGCCACACTCCAGAGGGTCAACTTTCCCCTTGTATAGAGGGACGAGGGTACTCAGTTCCTAATCCACTGGAATGCGGCCTTCTTTCACCACCAGATTACAGATCTCTGTCATTCTCTTCACACCCCAACTTCCTGCTGCCTTCAACATATCTCCCACAACTCCCGTCGGCCCTCCCGCTTTTCTACTCTTCATTGCTTTTATCGCTTCCTCAACTTCCTTCTCAGTTATCTTCTCTGCCGGTCCTAAAACTGGGTTACTCTCTATTTCCCAATCTATGTTGCCATCCCATTCATTCTCTGTATTCAACAGCATTTCCATATATCTTTTCCATCTTCCATTAACTCCATCTGGGTCCACAACGATTTGTCCCACTTCATCCTTCAAGCAACTCACCCCCATCACATCACACCTCTCTTTCGCTATCTGCTTTGCAATCCTGAATACCACTCTCTGACCCTCTTCCAAATGCAAGCGTTCTCCGAACATTTTCCTACATGCCTCCTGCGCCTTTGCTACCTCTTTCTTTGCAGCCTTCCTGGCTGCCTTATAACTTTCATGCTCTGCTGTTTCTGCTCCGGGACCCTTCGCCTTCTGCCACTCCTTGAACTTCTTCCTCCTCTCGTCAATTCTCTTTCCAACTTCATCATTCCACCGAATCCACCACCATGTTTCCGAGTGCCTCGGTGGTCCATTTTTTCAACATTATAGATTTATTATAATACAAACATTATCGTAACATTTTATAATAACATTTTATAATACATTAAAGATTTCTTTTAATATTATAGATTCTTTTAATATTATAGTACATACATAATAGTAACATTTTATAATATATCATCGATTATTTTTAATACTATAGATTTTTTTGTATAATACATACATACATTATATAGTAACATTTTAAAATATCATTTTATAACACATTATAGATTTTTATTTTTTTTAAACATCGATTTTTCAAAATAATACAAACATTATATTAACATTTTATAATATACTAGCAGAAGTACCCGGCATTGCCGGGCGGGGAGGGGAGGGGGAGGGGGAAGGTGAGGGGAGGGGAACGGGGGGGGGGGGGAGCGAGCCCCTTGGTAAAGCGAGCGATTTTTTTTTTTCATAGCGTCATAGCGTCATAGCGTTCATAGCGTCATAGCGTTCATAGAGTTTCATAGCGATATTTTTTTTCATAGCGTCATAGCGTCATATCGTTCATAGCGTTTCATAGCGTCATATCGTTCATAGCTTCATAGCGTTTCATAGCGTCATAACGTCATCGCGTTCATAGCGTTTCATAACGTCATCGCGATTTTTTTTTTCATAGCGTCATATCGTTCATAGCGTCATAGCGTTTATAGCGTCATAGCGTCATCACGTGATCGCTCTGAGCGAATCAGCGCCCACCTGCTCTGATTCCGTGCGCTGAGGTAAATATGAATAAAAAATATGGATCGTCAAATATTTTGAGTTCGGCCATGTTCGTCCCAGGCTCAATGGCCATGTCTATGCCAAATATCAAGCACGTAAGCCTTTCCGTTTAGGAGTATATCGGTAACATTACACACACACACACACACACACACACACACACACACACACACACACACACACACACACACACACACACACACACACACAAACACACACACACACAAACACACACACACACACACACACACACACTGTGTTTTATATATATAGATTATAGATTTTTTAAAATACTATAGAGTTTTTTGTAAAATACATACATACATTATATAGTAACATTTTAAAATAACATTTTAAAATACGTCATAGATTCATTAATTTTTTTTAAACATCGATTTTTCAAAATAATACAAACATTATAGTAGCATTTTATAATATATTATAGATTTTTTAAATCTATATATTACTATTATATTGTTGCGGACATGAGGCCTGTATTTTTTTGATTGTGTTGTATTGTGGTAAATTGGTGATGATTATTGTTATTCTGCGCCCCCCTACATCCGGAGCTGTGTAAAGGTGAAAGGGCATCCCATAATTAGTCCACAAGCATACACATCAGCCAAATAATAGAATACCCCTGTTGATAGTTATCTCTTATTCTGTGTTTTAGGGTAAGGCTGTGTCTCCCATTAATTGAAGTACTCCATTGCACCAGTGAAAGAGAATAGGTCCCCTTTCCTTCCCATCCCCAAAATCTCCCTTTCCTTCCCATCCCCAAAATCTCCATTCCCTTTTACATCCCCTCTCGTGATTGCCAACTCTCCATTCCCATATTACATCCCCTCTCGTCATTGCTGAGCCCTCGATTCCCAATCACCTCCCCTCCAATAACCGCCATTGACCACGAGGCTCGAGTCGGGGAAGAAAGGCGTGTCTCCACCTCGTCATAGAGGGGAGGAGGGGCGTACCCGCCCATCGTCATCGAGGGCGGAGCCCGAGGGTCGCGCGACCAACCAGGGCCGAGGTGAGCACCCCGATGGGCGTGTCCAAAACGCCGGCGGCTGAATCGCTGGAGGCGCTATAAAAGGCGCAAACGGAAGTGAGTAGTGAGTTGGTCTGAGTCGGTTGCCAGAGGAGGGTCAGTGGTTGCGTTGGTTGCGGTGGTAAGAAGTCGGTGGTGAGAAGTGGTGGCGTCGAGGGGTCAGTGGTTGCGTTGGTTGCGTTGAGTTGTCAATGGTGAGGAGACACCAGGGCCAAGAGAGAGAAGGTGCCAAGGGCCATTACCAGCAGTTGCGCCAGAGACGGCAGACGCGCCCTGAGCTGAGCCAGAGAGGCAGCGTTGACTCCACCAGGCAGCTTCAACCCGTTACCCCGCGGGGACCAAATAGCGGTGGCATCGGTGGCCATCGAGGTCCAGCCCACGTCCCGTGCGGGATCAAGCCCGAACCATCTGCCCCAGCTGAACCTTCCCATTCCTCCTTCCAACATTCATTCCATTCCATCCCATCCTTCTTGTATACGTGAGTTTGTTTTGTTTGTTCTGTCCCTGGGTATTTAATTAAGTCTGTAGGTAAGCTAAAATTTGCACTGTGTCACCTGCGTCTTATGTGTTGTAAATAAAACTTGATTGCTCCTTTTTGCTTGTGTGTGTAAATAATAAACCCCATTACTCGTCTGTACGTCTTCTCGTTTTATTCCTTTTCCTCTTGCATTGCGTCGTTTTTGTCTTTTCCCTCATTGAGCAGCTGTGGTGCGATACGGCCAAAGTTCTGGGTGAATCGGGTGAGTCAGGGATCCTGTAACGGTCGCGGCAATACCAAACCGCTCGGTCAATATAACATCTGTCCGCGACCTGTAACAATATATATGAAATAAAGTTTTTGTTTGTTTGTTTGTTTGTTTGTTTGTCTGCACGCGCTAATCTCCTGAACGGTGAAAGATAGGAGGAAACCTCTAAAACAAAAAATGTCGGGACGGGCCCCTGAAAGGTTATAGGCTAGGTGGCGAGGCCGGTCGAGGCCCACCTCGGCCGGGCTGGGCCCATTTCGCAATTAAAAGCTGAGCTGAATTATGGTAGTCAATCTTCTATGGCCGCGAGTAAAAGCTGAATTATAGTAGTAAATTCATTCAAAAAGAACTGAAAATGTCGGGACGGCCCCGGGAAGGTTATAGGCTAAGTGGAGAGGCTGGTCTAGGCCCACCTCGGCCGGGCTGGGCCCATTTCGCAATTAAAAGCTGAGCTGAATTATGGTAGTCAATCTTCTATGGCCGCGGGTAAAAGCTGAATTATAGTAGTAAATTCATTCAAAAAGAACCCCGGAAACGCTGAGTGCTTTCGGCTAGTACTATATATATTTTTTATAATCCATACATACATTATATAGTAACATTTTAAAATATCATTTTATAATGCATTATTGATTTATATCTTTTTTTAAACATCAATTTTTCAAAATAATACAAACATTATAGTAACATTTTATAATGTTATAGATTTTTTTTAATACTATAGATTTTTTTGTATAATACATACATACATTATATAGTAACATTTTAAAATAACATTTTAAAATACGTTATAGATTCATTAATTTTTTTAAACATGAATTTTTCAAAATAATACAAACATTATAGTAACATTTTATAATGTTATAGATTTTTTTTAATACTATAGATTTTTTTGTATAATACATACATACATTATATAGTAACATTTTAAAATAACATTTTAAAATACGTTATAGATTCATTAATTTTTTTAAACATCGATTTTTCAAAATAATACAACATTACAGTAACATTTTATAATAGATTATAGATTTTTTTAATACTATATATATTTTTTATAAAACATACATACATTATATAGAAACAATTTTAAATATCATTTTATAACACATGATAGATTTATATATTTTTTTAAACATCAATTTTTCAAAATAATACAAACATTATAGTAGCATTTTATCATATATCATAGATGTTTTTAATACTACATAAATACATTATATAGTAACATTTTAAAATATCATTTTATAACACATTATAGATTTTTATTTTTTAAACATCGATTTTTCAAAATAATACAAACATTATCGTAACATTTTATAATATGTTATAGATTTTTTTTAATACTATAGATTTTTTTGTATAATACATACATACATTATATAGTAACATTTTAAAATAACATTTTAAAATACGTTATAGATTCATTAATTTTTTTAAACATCAATTTTTCAAAATAATACAAACATTATAGTAACATTTTATGTTATAGATTTTTTTTAATACTATAGATTTTTTTTGTATAATACATACATAGATTATATAGTAACATTTTAAAATAACATTTTAAAATACGTTATAGATTCATTAATTATTTTAAACATCGATTTTTCAAAATAATACAACATTACAGTAACATTTTATAATAGATTATAGATTTTTTTAATACTATAAATATTTTTTATAAAACATACATACATTATATAGAAACAATTTTAAATATCATTTTATAACACATGATAGATTTATATATTTTTTTTAACATCAATTTTTCAAAATAATACAAACATTATACTAACATTTTATCATATATCATAGATGTTTTTAATACTACATAAATACATTATATAGTAACATTTTAAAATATCATTTTATAACACATTATAGATTTTTATTTTTTAAACATCGATTTTTCAAAATAATACAAACATTATCGTAACATTTTATAATATATTATAGATTTTTTTTAATACTATAGATTTTTTTGTATAATACATACATACATTATATAGTAACATTTTAAAATAACATTTTAAAATACGTTATAGATTCATTAATTTTTTTAAACATCAATTTTTCAAAATAATACAAACATTATAGTAACATTTTATAATGTTATAGATTTTTTTTAATACTATAGATTTTTTTGTATAATACATACATACATTATATAGTAACATTTAAAAATAACATTTAAAAATACGTTATAGATTCATTAATTATTTTAAACATCGATTTTTCAAAATAATACAACATTACAGTAACATTTTATAATAGATTATAGATTTTTTTAATACTATATATATTTTTTATAAAACATACATACATTATATAGTAACAATTTTAAATATCATTTTATAACACATGATAGATTTATATTTATTTTTAAACATCGATTTTTTAAAAATAATACAAACATTAGCGCAACATTTTATAATATATTATATAGTTGTTTTTTTTAAACATCGATTTTTTTTAAATAATACAAACATTATAGTAACATTTTATAATATATTATAGATTTCTTTTAATATTATACATTTTTTAAATAATACATACAGTACATTATATGGTAACATTTTAAAATAACATTTTATAATACATAATAGATTATTTTTTTTAAACATCGATTTTTTTATAGTAGGGCCAACATATATTATAATAACATTTTATAATAAAATAGTTAGTTCAAAAACAGATTATTATTCATCAAAAGTTTGTATTTTCTTAACCCAAAGTTTACACTGTGGCTGTATATCCCTTCGTCCTTGGCCTTTAATCCTGAATTTGCTTTTGAAGGAATAAATAAAGGGTCGTTTGTGAAGTGCTTGGAGTTGTGGTCTAAATTTAAAAGACTAAGTCATAACTTAAAAAAAGACTTTTCAAGTCAGACAGATTGGAAGAAATCAACGGCGACAAGGGACTATAGCTACGACCCCGTGCAGGGTGGGTCCTTCCCACAACTTGTTGTTAACACTTTCTGTTATTTTTATGCCCAGACATATTCCCAGACAGTGACAACCGTTTTCATCGGAATTTCCTGCTCCAGAGACCACCGTGTCGGGGTTTCAGTCCCACGATTCAGAGCAAACCGCTTGCTCAGCTCCAGATGCTGCTCGAGACGCCCCGAGTCACGTGACTCGGTTACTTCTCACCAACGACGCGTGATGGTTGGTGACTCTCAATGTCATGTTGTAATAAGCCTATAAATGAACGACAAATGATGAATCGTACTTTTTATGACTTTCGAGTCGAGAAAAACAATGGCGACCTTACCTGAACCGATCTCATCGGTGAGAATTGTGGCGAAAACAAAGAAGAAGAATGAACTGAAATTAACGTTGTTCATTCTTATTTGTCGAATGCGCATTTGTCACGAGTCACGTGTCAAGTCTGGGTGTCGGTGCAACACGAGCCTTCCTGATACATTCGCCGTTCCCTCACGTCGGTAGAAAAGAAAGTGTCATGCTCTGCTGAAGCGTGATGGGACATTCTCATGGTGGCTCTCCACCACCACGCACACCCCACACTCATGTATCCTATCTCCATCCCACACCACCCCTCTACTTGCAGACAAATGCCAGGAATCCATTAATTAGGAACTGTCACATCACAAGAATTCCTGTAACGAGCAGAGAAATTTGTCCCTCTCGCGGAATGTCTCCACGAACATTCCTTGGAATCTCTTGCAATCTTCATGGCCTCCTCATTTTAATATTCATCTTTGGAATGGCGTTTCTTATTTATTTTTTCCATGTCTTTTCTTAATCTCTTGATTTTCTAGAAACGCACAGCAAGGATTCTTGACTATAGTGAAGTGCTGGATTTATTCCAATATTTCATAAACTGAGAATTAATTATTTAATTTGTGTCAGTGCACGCAAAATGTACCGCTCTGTGATTATTTATTTATTCGTGCTTCTTTCTGCATGATAATACATGCACTATCTGGCCTCTTCCAGGCTCCATTTCTCTGTCTGGCTTCGTCTCCGCAGGGAATCAAAACCGATGATAAATTGTCGTCATGCCTGTATGCGCCACGCAGCACCAGTGTTCTTGAAAGAGTAGGTTAAGTCAGCCGATCTAGCTGTATTTGTTCATGGAAGTTAAATATATATATCTCTACGTCTACTACTATAACAGCTCTCGCTATTCCCACCCTCTTGTGAGGTCGGCTGGGGAATGCATTTTGGCTCAAGTCTTTCAAAAATCATTTGGCCACGCCTGACGTTCGACTGTCTCGTTATTAGGGGATGCTTGTCCATGTCCCTAGACTGGTTCATGGTGGTTAAAGACTCAAACATAGAGAACTGGTGCTTGGACAGAGGGGAGATCAGCTTGCTGAAGTGGAACGGGTGGGGGAGCTTGTATACATTAATGATGTCTACAATTTTTCCACCCAGAGAACATGCCACGTGAGTGGAGACTCCGGTTTGGAAGTTGTAACCAGGAAGCAGTCATCTACGGACGGAAGCTCTGACGTATGAAGCGTCTCCGTGGTGTTCATTGGCTGTGGAGGCAGGTAGACGAAAACCCGGTAGCTTGGCCTTCTCCAGGTCAGAAAGATATGTTTTCAGAAGCCCCTTTTAACATACAACACGTTAACCAAAACATTCTGTGGGGAACAGAAATCAAAGTATAACAACACTAATGTCCTACACATGTTCCTTATCATAATTCCCTGGCTATTCCCTCCTCCCATTAGAGTTATGGAGTGCACGTAACTATATTTGAACATACCATGGTAGATGCACTAAACCTCTGTATAAATGGGGATTCATAGTAGGGTCAATATACGAAAAAAACGCACCTAACCCCAAAAAAATTGATACAAAAGGTTTTTCAATGGATTCTGGTACCATTGGGCATGCTAAATAACATACTAAAAATCTAGTAACATCCGACTTCCGGAAAGGGGTCATTTTCAAGATGGCGTCCAAGATGGCTGCCGGGAGCTTAAAATGGCCATATCTCAATTATTATTCAACCTAGAAAGGTGGTTTTGGTGTCTAACCCTAGGTTTTAGGGCCTAAGGAATCCAATTGAATCAATAAAATTACCATCAGTTAATTATTTATTGACAAGTCCAAGATGGCATCCCAAGGTGACATCCTGATCGACTAAAATGGCTCTGTCGAATAGTAGTCAACCCAGAGAGATTTTTTCAGTGTGTATGTTGGAACCCATCTGTGGATCAGTCCCATCGGCCGATGGGTCTGACCCTTTTGGCGACCCATCTGTGGATGCACGAGAAATGACAATGCAGACCCATCGGCCGATGGGTCTGCACCATCTGCGGATGTGTTGTTCACCTTGAAGGAATGTGTATGCATCAATGGTGGATGAGTTAACCTAACCCTAACCCTAACCCTAACCTAACCCTAACAACCCTAACCCTAACCCTAATTGAAGATTGAATAAAAAAAGATTGAATAATAATGATTGAAGAGCACCATTCTGTCAACACATTCCTTCAAGGTGAACAACACATCCGCAGATGGCGCAGACCCATCGGCCGATGGGTCTGCATTGTCATTTCTCGTGCATCCACAGATGGGTCGCCAAACGGGTCAGACCCATCAGCCGATGGGACCGATCCACAGATGGGTTCCAACATGTATACTTAGGTTTAAGGCACCCAGGAAATCATCAAAATTACTTAAACAAGCACAAAGTAATCAGGTAATCCAGTAAGCCAGGTTTGCCAGCCCATTAGGCATTTGTTGTCTTATACAGTTAGTCGCTATTCATCGTCATCCTCCGACTCCTCTGGAAGAAACTTGTTATGTGGATTGTCACATTCTTCTTTAGCATGCCCAATGGTACCAGAATCCATTGAAAAACCTTTTGTATCAATTTTTTGGGGGTTCAACCATATATTGACCCCTCTATACTTTTCGGTATCCACGAGACTCCAGAAATTTGTGACAGATTGCCTTAAGTTTCAACTGAATGTCATTTTGAAGGCTGATAATATGGATTTTGTTTATGCATACATGTACCAAATAATATACTTATTCCTTTTGAGATGAAAATAAATTGTTTGTCAGATTTTTCAGTCCCCCACCCCCCCCCCCCCTCCCCAATATAAAATAGTCTGTCCCTTGCCATAACCTCTCAAGCTTTGTACAAACCTTTGTCTGTAATGATCACTGAATACTGTGGACTGGAGTCAAAGGTGGCAGTGGTGTAGACACATTACACTCTTATCTCCAATCTGAAACACACACTTGGTTCATTAGCTGGTGAGTCGGAGGATGACGATGAATAGCGACTAACTGTATAAGACAACAAATGCCTAATGGGCTGGTAAACCTGGCTTACTGGATTACCTGATTACTTTGTGCTTATTTAAGTAATTTTGATGATTTCCTGGGTGCCTTAAACCTAAGTATACACACTGAAAAAATCTCTCTATGTTGACTACTATTCGACAGAGCCATTTTAGTGGATCAGGATGTCACCTTGGGATGCCATATTGGACTTGTCAATAAATAATTAACTGATGGTAATTTTATTGATTCAATTGGATTCCTTGGGCCCTAAAACCTAGGGTTAGACACCAAAACCACCTTTCTAGGTTGAATAATAATTGAGATATGGCCATTTTAAGCTCCCGGCGGCCATCTTGGACGCCATCTTGAAAATGACCCCTTTCCGGAAGTCAGATGTTACTAGATTTTTAGTATGTTATTTAGCATGCCCAATGGTACCAGAATCCATTGAAAAACCTTTTTTTGTATTGACCCCTTGGTTCAACCATATATTGACCCCTCTATCAGTATCAGTAACCCGCTTAGGCAGCCAGCTCTTTCACTGGGAGTTCGTGACGGCGGACGTCCCCATGGCTTTGCTCGGGGCCGATTTCCTGTGCGCCCACGGGCTGCTGGTCGACGTGAAACGCTGGCGTCTCATCAACGCCGAAACTTTCAGCTCCCTGGCATGCGCCTTGAGCCGTGCCGCGCCCACCGAGTTTTCCTGCGCCCTCCCATTGGCGGACGACTTCGCACGCCTCCTTGCGGAGTTCCCGGCCCTCACACGACCGACGTTTTCGGCCATCGCCGGGGCGTGGGGTTCCTCGGGCGAGTGAGGCGTACTTCGAGCTCTCGACGGCATCGAAGTTTGAGTGTTTTCCCATTCTTGTCTTTGTCAAATTTCCACTGGTTATTTTGCTGTGTACGTGTTATTGTGTGTTTCTGGTTGGTGTTGGTTTGTGGTTCGTGCAAACTTGTGTGTAGTCAATCGTTTTCTGAGTCGTACCTCGTGCGCGGCCTGGTGACTTGGGGCTTCCCTCCCCCCGTCGGTGTTTTGTCGGTTTGGGTTATTTCCTTCGCTGTATTGCCTGTTTCTTTTATTTTGTTTTCTCCCCCTCACCTCACCTCCCGAGACAAAGAATTATATATTGATTCTTTCTCTCCTCCCGGACACGTGCTTGTTCGCTCTCCTTCTCGTCTCGGCTTGTGCCCCGCCCCCTGTATCTCGTTTTCTTCCGCCTCTGCTCCTTCCTTCTCAAATCCACGTTCTCGCTTGGAGACTTTTCCTGGATTGTTTTTTTTTTTTCATGGTTCTGTTTGGATATTGTTGGAATATGTTTAAACCGCAGCCGTGATGCTGACGCCCCCCCCCCCCCCCCCAGAATTTACATGTTTTAAACGTTTCCCAGCGTGTACCCTGGTCAGAATAGGTACACCGTATCCCTGCGTGTCGTAAGAGACGACTAAGAGGGTTGGCGTCAGGAAGGGCATCCGGCCATAAAAACATTGCCTCAAAAAGATAACCATGACAATCACAAGTACATATGGGCAGGGTGCAGCCCGAAGTGGAGATTGGTTTCTGAGGTTTGGGACATGGAATGTAGGGACAATGACAGGGAGATCAGGAGAAGTGGTGGAAGTATTGGTCAGAAGAAGAGTGGACATATGTTGTGTGCAAGAGACGAGATGGAAGGGAAGTGGTGTGAGAATGGTGAAAGGTAGGCAGGGACAGAAATACAAGTTTGTGTGGCAAGGGTGCCCGGAGGGCGTGAATGGTGTTGGTGTCCTGTTTTCTGAGGAGTTTGTAGACAGTGTGGTGAGTGTGACTAGAGTGAGTGATAGGTTGATGATGGTGAAAATGATGATTGGAAAGCTCTTGGTGAACGTCATCTCGGGATAAGCTCCGCAGGTTGGTCGAAGCGATGAAGAGAAGGACAAGTTCTGGTGTGCGATAGAGAAGCTGATGGAAAACGTGAAAGATGAGGAAGTTGTTGTGGTGGGAGGAGACCTAAATGGACATGTGGGAAGGAGTATGGACGGTTTTGAAGGAGTTCATGGGGGTTACGGATATGGTGTGAGAAATGGAGAAGGTGAAAGGATTTTGGAGTTTGCTGATGGAGCTGATTTGTTGATTTGCAATACTCAGTTCCAGAAAGAGGACAATAAGCTTGTTACATACACGTCAGGTGGGTCGACGACAACCGTTGACTACCTGATGGTGCGTAGGCGAGATAGGGGGCACCTCCGGGACACAAAGGTGATCCCGGGGGAGGAGGCTGTTTCACAGCACCACTTGGTTGTCTGCGACATAAGGGTGAAAGGTGCGAGGAGAGCTCGGCGGGTGAAGTACCAACCGAGAATGAAGGTGTGGAGGTTGAAAGAGGTGACAGTAAGGGAGGCATTAAAAGAGAGGCTGAGTAGGGTAGAGGATGATGTGGTTGAGCTTGAAAGTGGTTGGATGTCAATGAAAGCTAGTCTGTTGGGAGCCGTTGGTGAGGTATGTGGATGGACAAAAGGACCACCGAGGCACTCGGAAACATGGTGGTGGGATGTTGAAGTTGGAAAGAGGATTGACGAGAAGAGGAAGAAGTTCAAAGAGTGGCAGAAGGCGAAGGGTACGGGAGCAGAAACAGCAGAGCATGAAAGTTATAAGGCAGCCAGGAAGGCTGCAAAGAAAGAGGTAGCAAAGGCGCAGGAGGCATGTAGGAAAATGTTTGGAGAACGCTTGGATTCGGAAGAGGGTCAGAAAGCAGTATTCAGGATTGCAAAGCACATAGCGAAAGAGAGGTGTGATGTGATGGGGGTGAGTTGCTTGAAGGATGAAGTGGGACAAATCGTTGTCGACCCAGATGGAATTAAAGGAAGATGGAAAAGATATATAGAAATGCTGTTGAATACAGAGAATGAATGGGATGGCAACATAGAGAGTAACCCAGTTTTAGGACCGGCAGAGAAGATAACTGAGAAGGAAGTTGAGGAAGCGATAAAAGCAATGAAGAGTGGAAATGCGGGAGGGCCGACGGGAGTTGTGGGAGATATGTTGAAGGCTGCAGGAAGTTGGGGTGTGAAGAGAATGACAGAGATCTGTAATCTGGTGGTGAAAGAAGGCCGCATTCCAGTGGCTTGGGAACTGAGTACCCTCGTCCCTCTATACAAGGGGAAAGGTGACCCTCTGGAGTGTGGCTCGTACCGAGCGATAAAGTTATTGGAGCATGGAATGAAGGTATTGGAAAGGGTGTTGGAAAGGAGGATAAGGAAGAAAGTGAAGATCGACGAAATGCAGTTTGGATTTATGCCAGGAAGAGGAACGACAGATGCGCTTTTCATTGTGAGGCAGTTGCAGGAGAAGTACATGGATAAGAGGAAGAAGTTGTTTTTTGGGTTTGTTGATCTGGAGAAAGCATTCGATAGGGTTCCACGCAAAGTATTGACATGGGCATTGAGGAAGTTAGGAGTGGAGGAATGGTTGATCAGAGTAGTGATGGCAATGTACAAAAGAGCACGCACAGCTGTAAGGACGAAGGACGGGAACAGTGGTGAGTTTGAGGTGAAGGTGGGAGTGCATCAGGGGTCGGTACTAAGTCCACTACTATTTGTAGCTGTGATGGAGGTGCTGGCTCAGAACGTAAAGGAGGGTTTACCATGGGAGTTGTTGTATGCAGATGATCTGGTGTTGATTGCGGAAAGTATGGATGGACTGAAGGAAAAGATGAACAAGTGGAAGGAATGTATGGAGACAAAAGGTCTGAAGGTGAATATCGGAAAGATAAAGGTGATGGCAAGTGGTAAAGCATGTGGTGAGGTGGAAAGAACTGGGAAGTGGCCGTGTGCTGTGTGCAGGAAGGGTGTCGGAGTGAACTCCATTCAATGTACAATGTGTGCTGAGTGGGTTCATCAAAAACGTAGTGGTCTGAGAGGGTCATTTACCAGTGTGGCAGCTACATTCAAATGTAAGGTGTGCACAGAGGGAGCTGCAGATGGAGGAAATGTTGAGTTGGATCTTGGAGACGGCGTGAAGCTGGAAGGTGTGAAAACATTTTGCTACCTCGGAGACATGCTGAATGGAGAAGGTGGATCAGACTCGGCAACGGTTGCTCGAGTGAGATGTGCATGGAAGAAGTTTCGGGAACTGAGTGGCGTGCTGATGAGGAGGAGAGTGTCGCTGAAGCTGAAGGGAAAGGTGTATGCTGCATGTGTGAGAAGTGTTATGATTTATGGGAGCGAGACATGGGTAATGAACGTAGAGCAGCAACGAAGGCTGGAAAGTGTGGAAATGCGAATGGTTCGATGGATGTGCGGAGTATCGTTGAGAGAGAGGAAGACAAATGATGAATTGCGAAAGATGCTGGGAATATTGCCTGTGATTGATGCTGTGAAGAGGAACAGGTTGAGATGGTTTGGTCATGTATTGAGGAAGGATGAAAGTGACTGGTTGAGAAGAGTGATGGAAGTTAATGTAGAAGGAAGTAGAGGACGGGGAAGACCGAGAAAGACTTGGCTAAAGATGGTGGAAGAAGAAATGCGGGCAAGGGGGTTAACAAGGAGAGATGCAGAAAATAGGGCAAAATGGAGAAGATTGTCATGGGGACCGCAAGGCTAACCCCCGCTCTAGCAGGGAAAATGGCCTTAAAATGCATGTTGTTGTTGTTGTTGTATCAGTAATGATCCAAGCTGCAACTGTGGATGTGAATCCCAAACCATGGAGCAAGTTTCCCACCAATCATACTAAAATACGCAATTCGGTGTCCATCTGTGTGTCTGACCATGATACATTCGGTCGTTACTTATCCAATATCAACCAAACTTGACAGGAGGTTTAAGGGTCACATGATGGAGGTGTTAGCATCTTAATTCCCCCCCCCCCCCCCCCCTCCCAAAGGGGTTTTCTGCCTTGGGCAAAATCCGTGTTAAGGCGTTAGGCTGTCTTAAGATAGCTAATCATGGCGTTTTTCCAAGGCCGCTTCTAATAACAAAAGTAATAACAACAATAATGACAATAGCATAATATTAATGTTATTACAAAACAATATTAATACAACCATAATAATAAGCCCCTTCCGAAGGTTTTTGTCTCCTTGTGAAAATGCCATGTTAACGTGTATAAATAGCTCATCGTAGCTGGCGTATCGTAGGGCAAGCCTAACAGATTGAAAAAAAAAAATAAAACACAAAGACTATTATTACCTTTTTCAACAGTCACTACTGCTGTTTAACCCGAAACTGAAAGATATATGGCAGAAACCCGACGTTTTTGATGCATGCTATGCTTATATCTTCCACCACAGAATAAAGGACCCGAGCCGAGATCTACTGTAATCTATATACCCTGAAGAAGATAATAGCATGACCCTTCCTGCCGCTCCCATCGGGGGTGGATGGACTTGTGCCCTACATGACTAATTCTAGGAGGAACCAAGTACACATCTATCAATAACCATTAACCCAATGCTATCGAATTGATCAATAATTTAGACTTGAACATGAAAACATGGTGTTCAACCATGGCATAGGAAAGAGGAAGAATAAATGACAGGATATATGTGATTTGAGTTTACTGACTTTACAGCAAAAGGAATTTGTGAATACCTTGTTAAATGTAGATAGAGCACATAATCCTTTGTCTGGGCCAAGAGTATACCTGGCATCATGCATTCTTTCTCTCCTGCAATATAATGATCAGACAAATGGTGACATTCCACATCTGGCCAAGGATTAACTCTATAATTCTTGAAGCAGTATATGAACAAAAGTTGCAAATTCAGCAGTAATTGCCAACAGAAAATTTCAGCCAATATGCAGGAGGTTTTCATACACTAACTCTCGTGGGGAGAGCATGTAATTTTATTTTGCTTAAGGACTCTTGCCAAGTTAATGTGGAAGAAATCCTCTTGTTCTCCTTTGCAACATCTTGTGGATGACTGCACATTGTGTTAGAAAATGCACCACACTCTTTATTGAACCCTGTATCACACCCAGTACCACAACCAGATTACACTGTGCTCCACTACTTGGAACAATCTCGGGACTAAACTATGCACGATGCTTAAAAAGTTATTGTCACAAGATGAAATAGTCCAAGAAAAGCAAGTATATATTGTGTGTATACATATGTATATATATATATATAAATAAATACATATATAGTGCATTCAGAAAGGTATTCAGACCCCTTCACTTTTTTCACATTTTGTTATGTTTCAGCCTTATGCTGAAATCGTTTAAATTCATTTTTTCCCTCATCAATCTACACTCAATACCAAAGATGATGTGGTCTGATGAGATGAAATGGAACTTTTTGGCCTGAATCCAAAGCGCTATGTCTGGCGGAAACTGACCACAGCTCATCACCCATTTAACACCATCCCGACCAAGAAGCATGGTGGTGGCAGCATCATGCTATGGGGATGCTTTTCAGTGGCAGGGACTGGGAGACTTGAAGGATAGAGAGAAGAATGAATGGAGCCAAATACAGACAAATCCTTGTGTACCAGCTTCCAAGTGCAATAGACATTAGACTGCGGCAAAGATTTGCGTTCCAACAAGACAATGACCCCAAGCATACAGCCAAATCAACACTGGAATGGCTTCAGAATAAGAACGTGAAAGTGCTTTATTGTCGCAGCCAAAGGCCAGACCTGAATCCCATTGAATAATCTGTGAAAAAAACTTAAAGATTGCTGTTCACCGATGCTCCCCATCCAACGTGAAAGAGTTTGAGAAAATCTGCAAGGAAGAATGGGAGAAACTCCCCAAATCCAGGTGTGCAAAGATGATACAGACATACCTAAGAAGACTCGAAGTTGTAATTGCAACCAAAGGCGCTTCTACGAAGTATTGACTCAGGGGTTGAATACTTATGTAAATTAGATACAGTCACGTGAAAAAGTAAGTACACCCCATGTAAAGTTTGGACTTTTTCAACATATTTCAACATACAGCTATTTGATCTTCATTTCAACAATATTGATAGATAAAGGTGATATAATATAACAAATATCATGAAACATTTACATTTTGTAGTCCATTGTATAATTTAAATAAACATAAATGCAAATTTCACATGTGGAAAAAGTAAGTACACCCCATGCAATGTTTTTAAAATCTTTTTAACATATGTGGACATATCAATATTTGATCTTCATTTAAACAGTATCTATAGATAAAGGTGATCTAATTGAACAAAAAAAAATGAAAAATTGACTTTGAAATAATTTATTCAACAACAAATTAACAGAGATGTAATTTCCTTCTGTGGAAAAAGTAAGCACACCCTTGGCTCTAATCGGTGGTTTTGCCCCCTTTGGCAGAAACAACCCCAAATAGGCGTTTCTTATAACTGTCTACCAGTCTCTGACATCGACTGGGAGAAATTTGTGCCCACTCCTCCATGCAGAATTCTTTCAGCTGTGCGATGTGTGAGGGGTTTCTTGCATGCATAGCTCGTTTCAAATCCCCCCACAACATCTCAATGGGATTTAGAGCTGGGCTTTGACTTGGCCATTCCAGAACCCTCCATTTCTTTCTTTTAAGCCATTCCTTGGTGGATTTACTGGTATGTTTAGGGTCATTGTCATGTTGCAAGGTCCACCTTCGGTTGAGCTTCAACTTTCCGACAGATGGCCTCACATTATCCTCAAGCACCCTCTGGTACAATGAATAATTCATAATGGATTCTATGATGGTGAGCTGCCCAGGCCCTGATGCAGCAAAGCTGCCCCAAACCATAATATTTCCACCATCATGCTTTACAGTTGGTATCAGGTTCTTGTGGTCAAATGCTGTCTTTGGTTTTCGCCAAACATGTCTTCTGGTACTGTGGCCAAATAGCTCTACCTTTGACTCATCTGTCCAGAGCATATTTTTCCAGAAGTGCTGGTCTTTGCCTCGGTGTTCATTGGCAAACTTTAGTCTTGCCCTGATGTTCTTTCTGGACAGCAAAGGTTTCCTCCCGGCACACCTCCCATGTAGATCAAATTTGTGCAGCCTCTTTCTAATGGTCGACTCGTGCACTTTGACATCAACAGCGGCAAGAGCTACCTGTAGGTCCCGTGATGACATTCTGGGGTTCTTAGAGACTTCTTTCAGCATCTTGCGGTCTGCTCTCGGGCTGAACTTGCTGGGGCGGCCTGGCCTGAACAAGTTGGCAGTTGTTTGCCAATTGTCTTCTTCTCCACTTCTCCTTGTAGATGAATCTTCTCCACTTGTAGATGATCTTCCGGAGAGTCGAATGATTGATTTCAAATTTTTTGGAGATCTTTTAAAATCCCTTCCCAGACTCATAGGCATCTATAACCTTCTTTCTGAAGGCCTCAGAGAGCTCTTTTGATCTTGGCATGGTGACGCCGCACACTTCAACAACAAAGAGCAAACCAAACTAAATGTCTGAGGTTTAAATAAGACAGGTTCCTCCAAGATCCTCTCACGATGTTCTGATCATTTGCACCTGAGCTGGTGCACCTGATTCTAATTTTAGGTATTTGAAGTAGTGATAAATGTAGGGAGAAGTGTTAAATGTTGGTAATATTGATAAATTGATAGTGATAAAGTAATAGTGATAAATGTAGTAATAGTGACACTATAAAGTAATAGTGATAAATGTAGGGGTGTACTTACTTTTTCCACATGCGAAATTTGCATTTATGTTTATTTAAATTATACAATGGACTACAAAATGTAAATGTTTCATGATATTTGTTATATTATATCACCTTTATCTCTGAATATTGTTGAAATGAAGATCAAATAGCTGTATGTTGAAATATGTTGAAAAAGTCAAAACTTTACATGGGGTGTAGTTAATTTTTCGCATGACTGTATTTCTGTATTTCTTTTTTTTTTATTTTGTAGAAATCAATAAAAAAAAATCCACTTTGACATTTTGGGGTATTATGTGTAGATCAGTGACAAAAATATCAATTTAATCCATTTTAAATTCAGCCTGTAACACAAGAAAATGTGAAAAAAGTCAAGGGGTGTGAATACTTTCTCAAGGCTCTGTGTATATTGCCATGCAAAAGTCTTAGACATTTTTTATTTTTCTACTTTGATGCATAATGAAACTAAAACTTTGTGTTAAATCCAAATCATCATCATGAAGAAGGAAATGTTGTTCAAATAACCAAATTCATTTTTAAAATATACCTTAATAGAAACTAATAGCAAGTTTGTCTACCATTTTCCTCCAAACGCTTTGAAATTATTTAGGGAAATTTTAAAATAACTTTGTTATAAACTCTTGTGGAATGATGTTTCACACTTGTTCCAAGACCTTCCAAAGATCATCTAAGTTGTTGAGATTATTTTTACTTTTTCTTTGTCCATATAGTCCGTCTAATCTGCTCGCCTCACGCTTGTTGTGTCTTCGACGCGTGGTGTTCGACACTGCCATTTTGGACCACTTCCCACATGAGTGGCTACCCCAGTTTCAACAGCCGCCAAGCTCCTGAAAGTACTCTTTGGGGCGCCAAGCTAAGTGCCGGCTGAAGGGGTTTATTTTCATTTTATCTTTCCCTTGACGCCGCCCCCCCCCCCACCCCCCAGAATTTCCATGTTTTAAACGTTTCCCGGTGTGTACCCTGGATAAGAATAGGTACACCGTATCCCTGCGTGTTGTAAAAGACGACTAAGAGGGTTGGCGTCAGGAAGGGCATCCGGCCATAAAAAAAAAACATTGCCTCAAAAAGGGAACCATGACAATTACAACTACATATGGGCAGGGTACAGCCCGAAGTGGAGATCGGTTTCTGAGGTTTGGGACATGGAATTAGGGACAATGACAGGGAGATCAGGAGAAGTGGTGGAAGTATTGGTCAGAAGAAGAGTGGACATATGTTGTGTGCAAGAGACGAGATGGAAGGGAAGTGGTGTGAGAATGGTGAAGGGTAGGCAGGGACAGAAATACAAGTTTGTGCGGCAAGGGTTCCCGGAGGGCGTAAATGGTGTTGGTGTCCTGTTTACTGAGGAGTTTGTAGACAGTGTGGTGAGTGTGACGAGAGTGAGTGATAGGTTGATGATGGTGAAAATGATGATTGGAAAGCTCTTGGTGAACGTCATCTCGGGATATGCTCCGCAGGTTGGTCGAAGCGATGAAGAAAAGGACAACTTCTAGTGTGCGATAGAGAAGCTGATGGAAAACATGAAAGATGAGGAAGTTGTTGTGGTAGGAGGAGACCTAAATGGACATGTGGGAAGGAGTATGGATGGTTTTGACGGAGTTCATGGGGGTTACGGATATGGTGTGAGAAATGGAGAAGGTGAAAGGATTTCGGAGTTTGCTGATGGAGCTGATTTGTTGATTTGTAATACTCAGTTCCAGAAAGAGGATAATAAACTTGTTACAAACACATCAGGTGGGTCGACGACAACCGTTGACAACCTGATGGTGCGTAGGCGAGATAGGGGGCACCTCCGGGACACAAAGGTGATCCCGGGGGAGGAGGCTGTTTCACGGCACCACTTGGTTGTCTGCGACGTAAGGGTGAAAGGTGCGAGGAGAGCTCGGCGGGTGAAGTACCAACCGAGAATGAAGGTGTGGAGGTTGAAAGAGGTGACAGTAAGGGAGGCATTAAAAGAGAGGCTGAGTAGGGTCGAGGATGATGTGTTTGAGCTTGAAAGTGGTTGGATGTCGATGAAAGCTAGTCTGTTGGGAGCCGTTGGTGAGGTATGTGGATGGACAAAAGGACCACCGAGGCACTCGGAAACATGGTGGTGGGATGATGAAGTTGGAAAGAGGATTGACGAGAAGAGGAAGAAGTTCAAGGAGTGGCAGAAGGCGAAGGGTACGGGAGCAGAAACAGCAGAGCATGAAAGTTATAAGGCAGCCAGGAAGGCTGCAAAGAAAGAGGTAGCAAAGGCGCAGGAGGCATGTAGGAAAATGTTCGGAGAACGCTTGGATTCGGAAGAGGGTCAGAAAGCAGTATTCAGGATTGCAAAGCAGATAGCGAAAGAGAGGTGTGATGTGATGGGGGTGAGTTGCTTGAAGGATGAAGTGGGACAAATCGTTGTTGACCCAGATGGAATTAAAGGAAGATGGAAAAGATATATGGAAATGCTGTTGAATACAGAGAATGAATGGGATGGCAACATAGAGAGTAACCCAGTTTTAGGACCGGCAGAGAAGATAACTGAGAAGGAAGTTGAGGAAGCGATAAAAGCAATGAAGGGTAGAAAAGCGGGAGGGCCGACGGGAGTTGTGGGAGATATGTTGAAGGCAGCAGGAAGTTGGGGTGTGAAGAGAATGACAGAGATCTGTAATCTGGTGGTGATAGAAGGCCGCATTCCAGTGGATTGGGAACTGAGTACCCTCGTCCCTCTATACAAGGGGAAAGATGACCCTCTGGAGTGTGGCTCGTACCGAGCGATAAAGTTATTGGAGCATGGAATGAAGGTAGTGGAAAGGGTGTTGGAGAGGAGGATAAGGAAGAAAGTGAAGATCGACGAAATGCAGTTTGGATTCATGCCAGGAAGAGGAACGACAGACGCGCTTTTCATTGTGAGGCAGTTGCAGGAGAAGTACATGGAGAAGAGGAAGAAGTTGTTTCTTGGGTTTGTTGATCTGGAGAAAGCATTCGATAGGGTACCACGCAAAGTATTGACATGGGCATTGAGGAAGTTATGAGTGGAGGAATGGTTGATCAGAGTAGTGATGGCAATGTACAAAAGAGTGCGCACAGCTGTAAGGACGAAGGACGGGAACAGTGGTGAGTTTGAGGTGAAGGTGGGAGTGCATCAGGGGTCGGTACTAAGTCCACTTCTATTTGTAGCAGTCATGGAGGTTCTGGCTCAGAACGTAAAGCAGGGTTTACCGTGGGAGTTGTTGTATGCAGATGATCTGGTGTTGATTGCGGAAAGTATGGATGGACTGAAGGAAAAGATGAACACGTGGAAGGAATGTATGGAGACAAAAGGTCTGAAGGTGAATATCGGAAAGACGAAGGTGATGGCAAGTGGTAAAGCATGTGGTGAGGTGGAAAGAACTGGGAAGTGGCCCTGTGCTGTGTGTAGGAAGGGTGTCGGAGTGAACTCCATTCAATGCACAATGTGCGCTGAGTGGGTTCATCAAAAATGTAGTGGTCTGAGAGGGTCATTAACCAGTGTGGCAGCTACATTCAAATGTAAGGTATGCACAGAGGGAGCTGCAGATGGCGGAAATGTTGAGTTGGATCTTGGAGACGGCGTGAAGCTGGAAGGTGTGAAAACATTTTGCTACCTCGGAGACATGCTGAATGGAGAAGGTGGATCAGACTCGGCAACGGTTGCTCGAGTGAGATGTGCATGGAAGAAGTTTCGGGAACTGAGTGGCGTGCTGATGATGAGGGGAGTGTCGTTGAAGCTGAAGGGAAAGGTGTATGCTGCATGTGTGAGAAGTGTTATGATTTATGGGAGCGAGACATGGGTAATGAACGTAGAGCAGCAACGAAGGTTGGAAAGGGTGGAAATGCGAATGGTTCGACGGATGTGCGGAGTATCGTTGAGAGAGAGGAAGACAAATGATGAATTGCGAAAGATGATGGCAATAGAGTCTGTGATTGATGCTGTGAAGAGGAACAGGTTGAGATGGTTTGGTCATGTGTTGAGGAAGGATGAAAGTGACTGGTTGAGAAGAGTGATGGAAATGAATGTAGAAGGAAGCAGAGGACGGGGAAGACCGAGAAAGACTTGGCTAAAGATGGTGGAAGAAGAAATGCGGGCAAGGGGGTTAACAAGGAGAGATGCAGAAAATAGGGCAAAATGGAGAAGATTGTCATGGGGACCGCAAGGCTAACCCCCGCTCTAGCAGGGAAAATGGCCTTTAAAATGCATGTTGTTGTTGTTGTATATAGTCCCTTACAGCTTCAATGATATGGACGTTTTGTTTTTGAGGGGACTATTCCATACGTTTAAGGATTCCAGCTTCCTCTTTCTTTCACAAATAAGTTTTAATTACGCCAGCTGAGTGTTTTGGATATTTATGTTGATGTAAAATGAAGTTTGGACCAATATATTTGGACCAATAGTATTTTGTACCACTGGCGATATCCTAAGTGGTTAAAAAAAAATGTTTGTACCTTGCTGCAGTCAATATACCATCACTTTTCCAACACCAATTGAGGATATACACACCTAAGCTTGAATTGAACCTCCTCCATGCGTAATTGTTGGCTTCAAGCAAAGCTCTTCATAACTTTTGTTTTTTCATCATCTCACATACTGTCTTTGATTAGAGCCAAATAACTGAAACTTTGACTTGTCTGTCCAAAGCACTGTTGTTCCGTAGTCCAATTTCTGTATTCTTTTGCATATTTTAGCCTATTACTCTTGCTCCCCTTTTTAACAGAGGTATTCTTACTGCAACACATCCTTGAAGTCCTGATTTCAAAGGTGCCATTCAATTCAATTCAAACTCTCCTATGTACTTTCTTAAGAATCCTCATGTGTAAGTTCAGTCATTTAAACTCCTGGGTCTCACTATCAGCCTTGATCTTTCTTGGACAAATCACATTTCAACGTTTGCCTGCAAAACTCCATCGTGTGCAAAAGTCCGAATGTGGCTTGGCACACCTGAACTGCCACACAAGGCTTTCATCTGCAGCTTGATGGAGAACTGCTCTCTCTCTCTTCTGGGCTGGCTTCCTGCCTCAAATCTTGCTCAGCTTGATGCCATGGAACCCAAGGCCATCAAGATTATTGGAATCTCCCATGATGAAGCTGATTCTATGGGACTATCACTTCGCCATTACAAACAAGTCGGTGGTGTCTCTGTCTTCTACCTCTTCCTTTCTGGTCTTGCACCCTCTGCTGTTTCCGTGCTTTGTCATTGCATGTCAGTGCTCATTTTCCCCTCAAGGTCTTCAAGATAGCTGTTCACCACCATCTAGGGTTCACTCCAACCCCTCATCCAAAACCATGATGTTTTATACACCCGTTAAACCACTTCCCCCATCCCACCAACCCCCCTTTTTTTTTTAACCTCACCCCAATCCCGCCTCCTTCCAAATTTCTAGTTTTAACTCCTGAAAGTTTCCTTCTGTATCCATCTTGTCCACCCCATACATCCTCTCCTCCCCCCCCCCCCCCCATTCCTCCCACATCCATTGTCTATCTTTGCCTTCATATCTGCTGTTGATGTTTCTACCCACTTTCTACTCTTCCTTTTGTCCTTTTGCGTCCTGATCTGTTCATTGTATTAGTACAAGCTCTTCCCGGAGCATCGACAATGTATACAAAAGTGAATTAAAGATTGCTAAATGGCAAGCTTGTTTTCTTCTCACCCTATGAAGATGTATTGATAACTGTCAACATCGTTTATACTGTAATAGTAGAAAACACAAGTGGAGGTAACCATGAATTGTAACTCCTGATTGTAAGTAAGACTTTTGCACAGCAATGTACAGCATACATATATTCTACTCGTACATACAGTGCCATCAGAAAAAGTATTCACACCCTTTGACCTTTTAATTTTTAGATTAGAGTATATCAGCTGCTCTAACTAGCAACTGATGTACTCTAATTGGTTCGTTCTCTCAAAACACATTTGGTTTGTTTTCTCAATCCACATTCGGTTCGTTCTCTCAATCCACATTCGGTTCGTTCTCTCAATCCACATTCGGTTCGTTCTCTCAATCCACATTTGGTTCATGTTCTCAACCCACAATAAGTATGTTCTCTCAATCCACATTCGGTTCGTTCTCTCAATCCACATTCGGTTCATGCTCTCAATCCACATTTGGTTCGTTCTCTCAATCCACAATCGGTTCGTTCTCTCAATCCACAATCGGTTCGTTCTCTCAATCCACAATCGGTTCGTTCTCTCAATCCACAATCGGTTCGTTCTCTCAATCCACATTTGGTTCATGCTCTCAACCCACAATAAGTATATTCTCTCAATCCACAATCGGTTCGTTCTCTCAATCCACATTTGGTTCATGCTCTCAATCCACATTTGGTTCATTCTCTCAATCCACATTCGGTTCATGCTCTCAACCCACAATAAGTACATTCTCTCAATCCACATTCGGTTCGTTCTCTCAATCCACATTTGGTTCATTCTCTCAATCCACATTCGGGCTGTGCTTTCAATTCAGTTTCAATACTCCATTCAACCCCGCCCGAAATTGATTCCTTTTCACTTCCAATCCATCATTTCATCAAACTCCTCACTCGTTCATTATTGACAATTAACCACCATCCAAACTCACACCGTCAACCGGCAACGAGTCCCATATCTTATTATAATGGAGCAAACGTATATGGTTAGGTATATAGATGGTTATGTATATATTATGTATATATGGTTATATACATGTATATATTGTCGCGTAACTCCCCTTGGTTAATACCGGGAAATCACGAAAGGCAATCGAGCGTTAATGAAGCGACGATCAATGGCGGATTTGATTATATATATGCACGGGGGAGGAAAGAAAGAGGAAGAAGAAGCGGCAAGATTTTACCTGTCGTCCGGAGCAGTCTTCAAACCTGCAGGAAATAAACTCAAGCAGGAACGGGTTTAGAATTGTTTGGGAAAATAATACAAGGGTTTATTTAATAAATATCGTGACAGGAAAAGAACGTGCCGGTAACTAAATCTGACCTAAATTGGGATCCCACACACCTCACTTCAAATACAGACACAAGAGAAAAATAAATCAAAGAAACCGTTGTGTTCTATCGTGGGGACTTAGCTCTGTCTGGCAGTCAGGAATGTCAGGCTTGAGCAGCGTCGTCCAATGCGGCTACGGTTGGCGCAAAGCAGGCCTCCCCGTGCCCCCGTTCACCAGGCCTCGATGCGTCCTTGTTCGTGCTCCACTAGGCCCACCGAGCCACCCGCTCGCCCCGGTCTCATCTGCTGGCGTGCCACAGGTCTTCCGCGTGACTCGTACGGTCACGTGCAGCTCGCTCCCCCAGCTGTGTCTGGCTCCGTCCATGTGGAATCGCTCACTTGTCTGGAACCAAGATGCGAGACTCGACGGCAGAGGAATGCACAAAGGCAACAGGAGAAGAAGGGAAGAGCGTCCAAATCGAACCTCCGGCCAGAAAGGGATCGAAAATCCAAGAGAGCCGAAGGGGAGAAGGGCCAAGCGTAAGCGAGTCCAGATCGAGAGGGCAAAGGGAGAGAGCAAAATGCCGGCGAGCGAGTGGTTTTACCGGCCGTCTCATGACGTTCCCCCTTTCTCTCCAACCAGTGCGTCATTTCTTGCTTGCCTCTCGAGTCCTCCACTCCCATTGGCCGAACACTTCGCGCTCCTAGTGTCATCCCATCGGCCGGTGGCCAATCAGTGTCTCGCTTCCTTCACCTTCCTTCCACCAAACATGGGGAAGCTTCTTGGCATGGCTCTCGGCCTGCCTGTTCGATGTTTCATCGCCATGGTGTCATAATGCGCGGCCGCTTGCTGTCTGTTCTTCCGGTAAGTCTTATTGTGAGAGGGAAGTTTTTTATCAATGTGTGCGCTAATGTGGCTAATTAATGTCTATTAGTGTGTTGCCATATGGGATAAATGGATGATCACAGAGGAAACGATGTACAAGAGAATTGACATAATCCCTACAACTACTTAACATGCCCCATTCCTCGTAATGGGGACGAAGATACACCTTAATCCGAACAAACCGCCAAAACAAACTTATTACAGGTGAGGATTCCCTATCACGACAGTCGAAGCACCTACCTATGCAGATCTACCTGGATCTATATATCCCCGTACCCCAAAATTCATAACAATATGGTTATGTATATACAGTGCATTCAGAAAATATTCAGACCCCTTTACTTTTTTCACATTTTGTTATGTTACAGCCTTATGCTGAAATCGTTTAAATTCATTTTTTCCCTAATCAATCCACACCCAATAACCCATAATGACAAAGAGAAAACAGGATTTTAGAAAGTTTTTCAAATTTATTAAAAAGAAAAAACTGAAATATCACATTGACATAAGTATTCAGACCCTTTGCTATGACACTTGAAATTTAGCTCAGGTGCCTCCCATTTCTCTTGATCATCTTTGAGATGTTTCTACACCTTGATTGGAGTCCACCTGTGGTAAATTCAATTGATTGGACATGATTTGGAAAGGCACACACCTGTCTATATAAGGTCTCACAGCTGACAATGCATATCAGAGCAAAAACCAAGCCATGAGGTCGAAGGAACTGCCTGCAGAGCTCAGACAGGATTGTGTCGAGGCACAGATCTGGAGAAGCCTACAAAAAAAATTCTGCTGCATTGAAGGTTCCCAAGAGCACAGTGGCCTCCATAATTCTTAAATGGAAGAAGTTTGGAACAACCAGGACTCTTCCTAGAGCTGGCCACCCGGCGAAACTGAGCAATTGGGGGAGAAGGGCCTTGGTAAGAGAGGTGACAAAGAACCCGATGGTCACTCTGGCTGAGCTCCAGAGATCCTGTGTGGAGATGGGAGAAACTTCCAGAAGGACAACAATCACATAATTTGGCCAGACGGACACCAAACAGTTCAATCTTGGTTTCATCAGACCACAGAATCTTGTTTCTCACAGTCTGAGAGTCCTTTAGGTGCTTTTTTGCAAACTCCAAGCGGGCTTTCATGTGTCTTTCACTGAGGAGAGGCCTCCGACTGGCCACTCTGCCATAAAGCCCAGATCGGTGGAGTGTTGCAGTGATGGTTGTCCTTCTGGAAGTTTCTCCCATCTCCACACAGGATCTCTGGAGCTCAGCCAGAGTGACCATCGGGTTCTTGGTCACCTCTCTTACCAAGGCCCTTCTTCCCCGATTGCTCAGTTTGGCCGGGCGGCAGCTCTAGGAAGAGTCCTGGTTGTTCCAAACTTCTTCCATTTAAGAATTATGGAGGCCACTGTGCTCTTGGGAACCTTCAATGCAGCAGAGATGTTTTTGTCGGCTTCCCCAAATCTGTGCCTCGACACAATCCTGTCTCTGAGCTCTGCAGGCAGTTCCTTTTACCTCATGGCTAGGTTTTTGCTCTGATATACATTGTCAGCTGTGAGACCTCATATAGACAGGTGTGTGCCTTTCCAAATCATGTCCAATCAATTGAATTTACCACAGGTGGACTCCAATCAAGGTGTAGAAACATCTCAAAGATGATCAAGAGAAATGGGAGGCACCTGAGCTAAATTTCAAGTGTCATAGCAAAGGGTATGAATACTTATGTCAATGTGATATTTCAGTTTTTTCTTTTTAATAAATTTGCAAAACTTTATAAAACCCTGTTTTGTCTTTGTCAATATGGGGTATTGAGTGTAGATTGATGAGGGAAAAAATGAATTTAAACGATTTCAGCATAAGGCTGCAACATAACAAAATGTGAAAAAAGTGGAGGGGTCTGAATACTTTCTGAATGCACTGTATATTAAAGCTCAAGGTACTGCTACTTCCTCTTCTTCACATCACACACACACACACACACAAACACGTCTCCTTTTCGTAATATATGAGTTTCCATTCTTTCTGTCGGCTTGTCTCTGGCATTGTCATGTGTCAATTTGTGCTGCCTCCACATGAGACCTCTCCTTCCAGAAATTATTAATTCCTCCTTTCCCTGTTTGTACACAACTGCTTTCCCTTTACTGAAGAACGGTTTGTGATTCCATTGAGGAATGTTGAGAGCTCGGGGCAGTTTCAAAACCTTGTTGCCTTACACACGTGTTGTGCGTTTTTCTTTCTTCCATAGCAAAGTCATTTTCTGGTACCATTTATTTTTCATCAGGATCTTTAAAGACCATAAAACAAATGCAAATTGGATAGATATGACTTTGCGTCCCTAGCCAATGGATGACGTACTGCAAGATACAAGTCCACATGCCAAGGTTTTGAGGAAAATGTTGGTTTATTAAAATCAGGTACAACATATGGGGAATCAAAAGCAGACTACACAACAACTCAATGGGAAGATCTCTTTAAAAACTAGAACAGCACTCGGTAGAGCGCATACGGCTCCGCCAGTATGAACAGTTCACGTTTTGAATCCCAATAATGGGCCAGACCTGGATCCAGACCTGAAACAAAATATAATCGCCTTGGTCTTGTCACCTAACCAACTCATCAACCAGGTTTTCTCATAAGTTGTCCACAACGTTTTGAAATACCGTTCTGTACCTCGTTTTTGGTCCCATATCTCACAGGTAAAGAATCTTCTTCTTCTATCCTCTTCCGTTTATAATGGTACCAAGCTTCTGCCCTGACCACGATCCTCCTCCATTTCCTCTGTCCTCAGCCAACTCTTTCCACCCTCCAACCTCCCACACCTTACTGATATCCCTATTCACACAATCCTCCCATCTCAACCCACGGTCTACCTCTTTTCCTCTTTCCTTGCTCCCTCAACCTATCCGCTCTCTTTACCATTTTCTCTTCCCCCATCTGCATCAAGTGTCCAACCCATCTCAGCCAGAACTTCACCAATGTACTCCAGATCCTTGGTCCTCCCCCGTCAAGCTCATCTGCACACAAACTCACCTGCACACAAACTCACCTGCACACAAACTCACCTGCACACAAACTCATCTGCACACAAACTCACCTGCACACAAACTCACCTGCACACAAACTCACCTGCACACAAACTCACCTGCACACAAACTCATCTGCACACAAACTCACCTGCACACAAACTCATCTGCACACGTCAAGTAAGCAATCTCCCCGTCTCCCAGTTGTCTTGCAAACCTGCATCCTCTGTTGATGTCTCTCTGACTGCCACCGTTTCCAGACTGTAAAGGTAAGAATTTACTTTAAAAAGTAAATTCTCACTTCGGATTTTCACCAAAATCTAATCATTTCGTTCTTGTCACACACCCAACCTCTCCATCAAATTTCGTCCACATCCGTCCAAAACATCTTGAGATATCTTGTTCACAGACAGACAGACAAACAAACAGAGGTGAAAACATAACATCCGTCCACTGGCTGAGCTAACGAGTTCGTACAACCCCGCAGTCTGCAGCTATTCCTTTCCGTTTCTGAGCACGAACTACATTCCCAAACATGAGCTGCCATTTTTGTCTGAATCTCGCTGTTACTTCACCCTCAGGGAATGCGGCAAATTTTATTCCATCGAAAGGCACAAAGTTTTTCCCAAGTACTGCTAAATTGGAGGTTTTTGTACAATTGAAGATGCAAACAAGGCAATTTATATTCTACATTGTTCAAATATATAATTCATTTGAATTAAAATGAAAGTTTGAAAGGTTATAGAAAAAAACAAACACTAATAAGAAGTTTACCGCCAATGATGCACTCCCTTTTACACCACCTTATCTAACGCGTTATATTAGTTATCCATGACTGTTGTTTGTGTCCTTTGTGACGTCCTTAAAAACAGTACGTTTCCTGTTTGGAATTTTTTTCAATTTTGTTGCACTGCCAGGCAGGCAGACAGACAGACAGACAGACAGACTGCACTCCTCTCTGGAATTGCGTGCTCAGGCCAAGATTCTGTAAAGTTTGCCAAATTCAGAGACAAAGTACTGCAGATAGACAGACTACCCTTCTCTCTGGCATTGCGTGCTCAGGTCGAGATTCTGTAAAGTTTGCCAAATTCAGAGCCAAAGTACTGCAGACAGACAGACTACACTCCTCTCTGGCATTGCGTGCTCAGGCCAAGATTCTGTAAAGTTTGCCAAATTCAGAGCCAAAGTACTGCAGACAGACAGACTACACTCCTCTGTAGCATTGCGTGCTCAGGTCGAGATTCTGTAAAGTTTGCCAAATTCAGAGCCAAAGTACTGCAGACCGACAGACGACACTCCTCTCTGGCATTGCGTGCTCAGGTCGAGATTCTGTAAAGTTTGCCAAATTCAGAGCCAAAGTACTGCAGACAGACAGACTACGCTCCTCTCTCGCATTGCGTGCTCAGGTCGAGATTCTGTAAAGTTTGCCAAATTCAGAGCCAAAGTACTGCAGACAGACAGACGACACTCCTCTCTGGCATTGCGTGCTCAGGCCAAGATTCTGTAAAGTTTGCCAAATTCAGAGCCAAAGTACTGCAGACAGACAGACGACACTCCTCTCTGGCATTGCGTGCTCAGGCCAGGATTCTGTAAAGTTTGCCAAATTCAGAGCCAAAGTACTGCAGACACACATACTACACTCCTCTCTGGCATTGCGTGCTCAGGTCGAGATTCTGTAAAGTTTGCCAAATTCAGAGTCAAAGTACTGCAGACAGACAGACTACGCTCCTCTCTCGCATTGCGTGCTCAGGTCGAGATTCTGTAAAGTTTGCCAAATTCAGAGCCAAAGTACTGCAGACAGACAGACGACACTCCTCTCTGGCATTGCGTGCTCAGGCCAAGATTCTGTAAAGTTCGCCAAATTCAGAGCCAAAGTACTGCAGACAGACAGACTACACTCCTCTCTGGCATTGCGTGCTCAGGTCGAGATTCTGTAAAGTTTGCCAAATTCAGAGCCAAAGTACTGCAGACAGACAGACTACACTCCTCTCTGGCATTGCGTGCTCAGGTCGAGATTCTGTAAAGTTTGCCAAATTCAGAGCCAAAGTACTGCAGACAGACAGACGACAATCCTCTCTGGAATTGCATGCTCAGGTCGAGATTCTGTAAAGTTTGCCAAATTCAGAGCCAAAGTACTGCAGAGAGACAGACTACACTTCTCTCTAGCATTGCGTGCTCAGGTCGAGATTCTGTAAAGTTGGCCAAATTCAGAGACAAAGTACTGCAGACAGATAGACTACACTTCTCTCTGGAATTGCGTGCTCAGGTCGAGATTCTGTAAAGTTTGCCAAATACAGAGACAAAGTACTGCAGACAGACAGACTACACACCTCTTTAGCATTGCGTGCTCAGGTTGAGATTCTGTAAAGTTTGCCAAATTCAGAGCCAAAGTACTGCAGACAGACAGACCACACTCCTCTCTTGCATTGCGTGCTCAGGTCGAGATTCTGTAAAGTTTGCAAAAAATTCAGAGACAAAGTACTGCAGACAGACAGACTACACTTCTCTCTAGCATTGCGTGCTCATGTCGAGATTCTGCAAAGTTTGCCAAATTCAGAGACAAAGTACTGCAGACAGACAGAATACACTCCTCTCTGGCATTGGGTGCTCAGGCCGAGATTCTGTAAAGTTTGCCAAATTCAGAGACAAAGTACTGCAGACAGACAGAATACACTCCTCTATGGCATTGGGTGCTCAGGTCGAGATTCTGTAAAGTTTGCCAAATTCAGAGCCAAAGTACTACAGACAGACAGACTACGCTCCTCTCTCGCATTGCGTGCTCAGGTCGAGATTCTGTAAAGTTTGCCAAATTCAGAGCTAAAGTACTGCAGACAGACAGACTACACTCCTCTCTGGCATTGCGTGCTCAGGCCAAGATTCTGTAAAGTTTGCCAGATTCAGAGCCAAAGTACTGCAGACAGACAGTCTACACTCCTCTCTGGCATTGTGTGCTCAGGCCAAGATTCTGTAAAGTTTGCCAAATTCAGAGCCAAAGTACTGCAGACAGACAGACTACACTCCTCTCTGGAATTGCGTGCTCGGGTCGAGATTCTGTAAAGTTTGCCAAATTCAGAGACAAAGTACTGCAGACAGACAGACTACACTCCTCTCTGGCATTGCGTGCTGAGGTCGGGATTCTGTAAAGTTTGCCAAATTCAGAGCCAAAGTTCTGCAGACAGACAGACTACACTCCTCTGTAGCATTGTGTGCTCAGGTCGAGATTCTGTAAAGTTTGCCAAATTCAGAGCCAAAGTACTGCAGACAGACAGACTACACTCCTCTCTGGCATTGCGTGCTCAGGTCGAGATTCTGTAAAGTTTGCCAAATTTAGAGCCAAAGTACTGCAGACAGACAGACGACAATCCTCTCTGGAATTGCATGCTTAGGTCGAGATTCTGTAAAGTTTGCCAAATTCAGAGCCAAAGTACTGCAGACAGACAGACTACACTTCTCTCTAGCATTGCGTGCTCAGGTCGAGATTCTGTAAAGTTTGCCAAATTCAGAGCCAAAGTACTGCAGACAGACAGTCAACACTCCTCTCTGGCATTGTGTGCTCAGGCCAAGATTCTGTAAAGTTTGCCAAATTCAGAGCCAAAGTACTGCAGACAGACAGACTACACTCCTCTCTAGCATTGCATGCTCAGGTCGAGATTCTGTAAAGTTTGCCAAATTCAGAGCCAAAGGACTGCAGCCAGACAGACTACACTCCTCTCTGGCATTGCGTGCTCAGGTCTAGATTCTGTAAAGTTTGCCAAATTCAGAGCCAAAGTACTGCAGACAGACAGACGACACTCCTCTCTGGCATTACGTGCTCAGGTCTGGATTCTGTAAGGTTTGCCAAATTCAGAGACAAAGTACTGCAGACAGACAGACTACACTCCTCTCTGGCATTGCGTGCTCAGGCCAGGATTCTGTAAAGTTTGCCAAATTCAGAGACAAAGTACTGCAGCCAGACAGACTACACTCCTCTCTGGCATTGCGTGCTCAGGTCTGGATTCTGTAAAGTTTGCCAAATTCAGAGACAAAGTACTGCAGACAGACAGACTACACTCCTCTCTGGCATTGCGTGCTCAGGCCAGGATTCTGTAAAGTTTGCCAAATTCAGAGCCAAAGGACTGCAGCCAGACAGACTACACTCCTCTCTGGCATTGCGTGCTCAGGTCTGGATTCTGTAAAGTTTGCCAAATTCAGAGACAAAGTACTGCAGACAGACAGACTACACTCCTCTCTGGCATTGCGTGCTCAGGCCAGGATTCTGTAAAGTTTGCCAAATTCAGAGCCAAAGGACTGCAGCCAGACAGACTACACTCCTCTCTGGAATTGCGTGCTCAGGCCAGGATTCTGTAAAGTTTGCCAAATTCAGAGACAAAGTACTGCAGCCAGACAGACTACACTCCTCTCTGACATTGGGTGCTCAGGCCGAGATTCTGTAAGGTTTGCCAAATTCAGAGACAAAGTACTGCAGACAGACAGACGACACTCCTCTCTGGCATTGCGTGCTCAGGCCAGGATTCTGTAAGGTTTGCCAAATTCAGAGACAAAGTACTGCAGACAGACAGACGACACTCCTCTCTAGCATTGCGTGCTCAGGCCAGGATTCTGTAAAGTTTGCCAAATTCAGAGCCAAAGTACTGCAGACACACAGACTACACTCCTCTCTGGCATTGCGTGCTCAGGTCTGGATTCTGTAAAGTTTGCCAAATTCAGAGCCAAAGTACTGCAGCCAGACAGACTACACTCCTCTCTGGCATTGCGTGCTCAGGCCGAGATTCTGTAAAGTTTGCCAAATTCAGAGACAAAGTACTGCAGACACACAGACTACACTCCTCTCTGGAATTGCGTGCTCAGGTCTGGATTCTGTAAAGTTTGCCAAATTCAGAGCCAAAGTACTGCAGACAGACAGACTACACTCCTCTCTGGCATTGCGTGCTCAGGCCAAGATTCTGTAAAGTTTGCCAAATTCAGAGCCAAAGTACTGCAGACAGACAGACGACACTCCTCTCTGGCATTGCGTGCTCAGGCCAGGATTCTGTAAAGTTTGCCAAATTCAGAGCCAAAGTACTGCAGACACACAGACTACACTCCTCTCTGGCATTGCATGCTCAGGTCGAGATTCTGTAAAGTTGGCCAAATTCAGAGACAAAGTACTGCAGACAGATAGACTACACTTCTCTCTGGAATTGCGTGCTCAGGTCGAGATTCTGTAAAGTTTGCCAAATACAGAGACAAAGTACTGCAGACAGACAGACTACACACCTCTTTAGCATTGCGTGCTCAGGTTGAGATTCTGTAAAGTTTGCCAAATTCAGAGCCAAAGTACTGCAGACAGACAGACCACACTCCTCTCTTGCATTGCGTGCTCAGGTCGAGATTCTGTAAAGTTTGCAAAAAATTCAGAGACAAAGTACTGCAGACAGACAGACTACACTTCTCTCTAGCATTGCGTGCTCATGTCGAGATTCTGCAAAGTTTGCCAAATTCAGAGACAAAGTACTGCAGACAGACAGAATACACTCCTCTCTGGCATTGGGTGCTCAGGCCGAGATTCTGTAAAGTTTGCCAAATTCAGAGACAAAGTACTGCAGACAGACAGAATACACTCCTCTATGGCATTGGGTGCTCAGGTCGAGATTCTGTAAAGTTTGCCAAATTCAGAGCCAAAGTACTACAGACAGACAGACTACGCTCCTCTCTCGCATTGCGTGCTCAGGTCGAGATTCTGTAAAGTTTGCCAAATTCAGAGCTAAAGTACTGCAGACAGACAGACTACACTCCTCTCTGGCATTGCGTGCTCAGGCCAAGATTCTGTAAAGTTTGCCAGATTCAGAGCCAAAGTACTGCAGACAGACAGTCTACACTCCTCTCTGGCATTGTGTGCTCAGGCCAAGATTCTGTAAAGTTTGCCAA
This sequence comes from Myxine glutinosa, assembly GCF_964187855.1. Lineage (NCBI taxonomy): Eukaryota > Metazoa > Chordata > Myxini > Myxiniformes > Myxinidae > Myxine > Myxine glutinosa. The sequence goes on along the minus strand of NC_136273.1, from coordinate 95,972,703 downwards.
ATTCAGAGCCAAAGTACTGCAGACAGACAGACTACACTCCTCTCTGGAATTGCGTGCTCGGGTCGAGATTCTGTAAAGTTTGCCAAATTCAGAGACAAAGTACTGCAGACAGACAGACTACACTCCTCTCTGGCATTGCGTGCTGAGGTCGGGATTCTGTAAAGTTTGCCAAATTCAGAGCCAAAGTTCTGCAGACAGACAGACTACACTCCTCTGTAGCATTGTGTGCTCAGGTCGAGATTCTGTAAAGTTTGCCAAATTCAGAGCCAAAGTACTGCAGACAGACAGACTACACTCCTCTCTGGCATTGCGTGCTCAGGTCGAGATTCTGTAAAGTTTGCCAAATTTAGAGCCAAAGTACTGCAGACAGACAGACGACAATCCTCTCTGGAATTGCATGCTTAGGTCGAGATTCTGTAAAGTTTGCCAAATTCAGAGCCAAAGTACTGCAGACAGACAGACTACACTTCTCTCTAGCATTGCGTGCTCAGGTCGAGATTCTGTAAAGTTTGCCAAATTCAGAGCCAAAGTACTGCAGACAGACAGTCAACACTCCTCTCTGGCATTGTGTGCTCAGGCCAAGATTCTGTAAAGTTTGCCAAATTCAGAGCCAAAGTACTGCAGACAGACAGACTACACTCCTCTCTAGCATTGCATGCTCAGGTCGAGATTCTGTAAAGTTTGCCAAATTCAGAGCCAAAGGACTGCAGCCAGACAGACTACACTCCTCTCTGGCATTGCGTGCTCAGGTCTAGATTCTGTAAAGTTTGCCAAATTCAGAGCCAAAGTACTGCAGACAGACAGACGACACTCCTCTCTGGCATTACGTGCTCAGGTCTGGATTCTGTAAGGTTTGCCAAATTCAGAGACAAAGTACTGCAGACAGACAGACTACACTCCTCTCTGGCATTGCGTGCTCAGGCCAGGATTCTGTAAAGTTTGCCAAATTCAGAGACAAAGTACTGCAGCCAGACAGACTACACTCCTCTCTGGCATTGCGTGCTCAGGTCTGGATTCTGTAAAGTTTGCCAAATTCAGAGACAAAGTACTGCAGACAGACAGACTACACTCCTCTCTGGCATTGCGTGCTCAGGCCAGGATTCTGTAAAGTTTGCCAAATTCAGAGCCAAAGGACTGCAGCCAGACAGACTACACTCCTCTCTGGCATTGCGTGCTCAGGTCTGGATTCTGTAAAGTTTGCCAAATTCAGAGACAAAGTACTGCAGACAGACAGACTACACTCCTCTCTGGCATTGCGTGCTCAGGCCAGGATTCTGTAAAGTTTGCCAAATTCAGAGCCAAAGGACTGCAGCCAGACAGACTACACTCCTCTCTGGAATTGCGTGCTCAGGCCAGGATTCTGTAAAGTTTGCCAAATTCAGAGACAAAGTACTGCAGCCAGACAGACTACACTCCTCTCTGACATTGGGTGCTCAGGCCGAGATTCTGTAAGGTTTGCCAAATTCAGAGACAAAGTACTGCAGACAGACAGACGACACTCCTCTCTGGCATTGCGTGCTCAGGCCAGGATTCTGTAAGGTTTGCCAAATTCAGAGACAAAGTACTGCAGACAGACAGACGACACTCCTCTCTAGCATTGCGTGCTCAGGCCAGGATTCTGTAAAGTTTGCCAAATTCAGAGCCAAAGTACTGCAGACACACAGACTACACTCCTCTCTGGCATTGCGTGCTCAGGTCTGGATTCTGTAAAGTTTGCCAAATTCAGAGCCAAAGTACTGCAGCCAGACAGACTACACTCCTCTCTGGCATTGCGTGCTCAGGCCGAGATTCTGTAAAGTTTGCCAAATTCAGAGACAAAGTACTGCAGACACACAGACTACACTCCTCTCTGGAATTGCGTGCTCAGGTCTGGATTCTGTAAAGTTTGCCAAATTCAGAGCCAAAGTACTGCAGACAGACAGACTACACTCCTCTCTGGCATTGCGTGCTCAGGCCAAGATTCTGTAAAGTTTGCCAAATTCAGAGCCAAAGTACTGCAGACAGACAGACGACACTCCTCTCTGGCATTGCGTGCTCAGGCCAGGATTCTGTAAAGTTTGCCAAATTCAGAGCCAAAGTACTGCAGACACACAGACTACACTCCTCTCTGGCATTGCATGCTCAGGCCAGGATTCTGTAAAGTTTGCCAAATTCAGAGCCAAAGTACTGCAGACACACAGACTACACTCCTCTCTGGAATTGCGTGCTCAGGTCTGGATTCTGTAAAGTTTGCGAAATTCAGAGACAAAGTACTGCAGCCAGACAGACTACACTCCTCTCTAGCATTGCGTGCTCAGGTCGAGATTCTGTAAAGTTTGCTAAATTCAGAGACAAAGTACTGCAGCCAGACAGACTACACTCCTCTCTGGCATTGGGTGCTCAGGCCGAGATTCTGTAAAGTTTGCCAAATTCAGAGACAAAGTACTGCAGCCAGACAGACAACACTCCTCTCTAGCATTGCGTGCTCAGGTCGAGATTCTGTAAAGTTTGCTAAATTCAGAGACAAAGTACTGCAGCCAGACAGACTACACTCCTCTCTGACATTGGGTGCTCAGGCCGAGATTCTGTAAAGTTTGCCAAATTCAGAGACAAAGTAATGAAGACAGACAGACTACACTCCTCTCTGGCATTGCGTGCTCAGGTCGAGATTCTGTAAAGTTTGCCAAATTCAGAGACAAAGTAATGAAGACAGACAGACTACACTCCTCTCTGGAATTGCGTGCTCAGGTCGAGATTCTGTAAAGTTTGCCAAATTCAGAGACAAAGTAATGAAGACAGTCAGACAGACAAATTCGGACAGACAGACAGAGTGAACTAATAGCTTAACTCAGCTTTGTGCTACATGCGGGGGTTAATGCAGTACGTTTGCATTCACAGTGAAATTAGTTTCATGTGGTTATTGTTTCAATAACACGATTAGCGAAGAAAATTATACATAAATCAAAATGCAAAACTCACCCATAAAAATGCTGCATCATAAAACCCAGGTGTCTACATGTGGGTGGAACATGTCTGGTGTTTTGGATATTCCGTTACACCAAGTCCACTGCATACCATATCAGAGTGTGGTTGATGTGGAGACATCAGCATGTGACATCAGCATGTGACAAAAATATGTAAATAAAACCAGTGATCTGAGACTTTTGTTAATTTTTTTTGCATACAAGATCGAGGCTCGTGTGAGAGCTAACATCAATCACAAAAAGGCAAACTGACACATAAAACATAAGATAAATGGAGCGGGAGAGAAGATGGGGAGAGAGAGGGAAGCACACAAGTACAACATTTGAGAGCAGGGACATCAGGAGATCTGTGGGAGGGAGAGGGCTTGGAGGGAGGAGGCGTGGGAAGCGGGAGGGGGTGGGAGAGGTATAAAACACATGGACACTGCAAGGACTTCCACGTAAGAAAGAAGTCGGGATTTCAAAAAAAAAGTGGATCTGGGGTGAATTAGCGGGGGTAGAAAAGATCAAGGTATTGGATGGGGGAAGATAAGAGATGGTGGTGAACAGCTGTATTAAAGACCTGGAGGGAGGAGTGGGATTGAAGAGAGTGAGGGAGTTTGTTCCAGAGGCGGGAGAAAAGTGGAATGAAGGAGTGAAGGTGAGCAGAGTGTCTTGATTTTTGGCAGTTTAACCATAAGAGGGTTGCAGGCAGATTTGTGCGAGCTGCAGGAACACTTGGGGGACAGAGAGCTGGGGGAGCAAGGCCGGAGAGGAGTCGGTAGAAGATAGAAAGACCACCAACCTGCCTGCGGTGAGTGAGTGAAAGGCCCTCGGAGTTAGCTTCATCACGGGAGATTCCAATGACTCTGAAAGCTTTGGTTTCTACAGCGTGAAGACGAGCTAGGTGTGAGGCAGGAGCACCAGGCCAGAGGGGGGAGCAGTATTCCATTGAGCTGCGGATGAAAGCCTTGTGAAGTGGATATAACTTTGAGTTCTGCACTCGTAATAGATGACTGTACAATATGACATTACTTTGCTGATGAAGTGAAAACGCTAACCGGCCTGTAGTTTCCAGGATCTGTTCAGGCATCATGTTTTGAATGGGGGGGGGGGGGGGGGGGGTGGGGGTTGGAGGGGGGATGGTGGGTGATGCCAACAACTTTCCATGATAATGGCAAACAGCTGCTGAGAAGGACCTATAAAATAAAATAAGCCGACGTGGCCGACTCGCTCGTTTTGAGGATCGAGCAGTTTTTGAAGATGTGCCAAGGTCGGCCAGAGATATTTCCACTACTGCAGGTGTGAAGCTCACTTTTTGAAGGAGAGTGGAGTAGAGATTGGGAGGGAAGGCTGGATGTGCATGTTCTCTTCTTTATAATTACAAACTCTTGACATCTATAACGCTGACAAGTGAGTGCAAGCAATTGAACCAGATAATGTAAGTGTGGTATGGTATAAGATGCTTCTCTACCGCATGAGAAACTCACATTTAAATGTTTGCAACGTCAGACGTGTATGCTTTCGTTTAAATGGCCTCAAAGCTCAAATGTAAAGCAATTTGATGAATAACACTCCCACGAAAGTTCCTACTAAACAAAAAACTTTAAAAAACTCAGATTCATGGCACGAAGAACATTTTATCTGATTTTGGGTTAATAGGATGGCACCTTGTGCACAGTAAGCGGATTTCCAAATGCCTGTAATGGCAAGAAACGGCGGGAAACCACGTGTCACCGCAACACAAGTTGTCTGTGCTTAATATATATTATATATATATTGTTGCGGTTTTGAGATGAGAAACTGCCTTGAGATGAGAAATTACGAGATTGTAAATATGACATCATTAAAGGTTAAAGGTTTGCCCCCCATAGTTAGTCCACAAGCAACACGCAGGCCCACTTAGAGTATTAGTTATGTCATAGTATGTGTAAGAGTAGGCCATTTCCCTAGTAATATCTGCGTTGTGTAAAGAAATGAGCTTAGGTCCTTTCATCTTTGCGCCACCCCCCAATTACATCAGTGGGCATAATTGATCCCGCGCCCCATTTGGCATCCCTCAAGTTTGTTACGCTTTAGCTACCCGCAATTTGTTACGCTTTGGCTGCCAGCAGCGTTCGCTGCCCTTTGTTGGCTCGAAACTAGCCCAGTGACACGAGGTAGGCCTGGAAAGAGGGAGGAGCGCGGGGTCGGGGTGTGGCAGAGACAAGCAGCGCGTCAGAAGGCGGTGACGGGTAGGAGCAACAGCCAACCAGGGCTCGGAGGGCATGGCGTGATAGGGCGTGGTACGAGGCGTCTAGCAAGTGCTGGAAGGTTCGCTGGGCAGGGCTGTATAAGCATCTGCACAAAGCCCTTGAAGAGGACTGAGGAGGACTGATGAGGACTGAGGACTGATGAGAACTCATGAGGAGGATTTGTCACAGGACTTGTTGGAGGGGACTGACCCAGAGTTGTGAGGAGTATTCGGAGGACCGGCGTTCACACGACATTATCGGAAGGATTTGTCGAGGCCCTTGATTGAGAAGCGCCTTGTGAGCGCATATTGAACTATTCGCTTATTACGTACCGCGTAATACGCAGCCGTACTCGTATTACGTACTCGCAGCCGCGAGTGATTAACCGCCAAAGCCAGCCCTACCGTTCGCCCTGTAATAATCCCGTGGGCGCCAACGACACGCGGAGAGCTCCTGGCCGCTGTATTCATCTTCTTCGCGGTGCGAGTTGGGGACTGGAGGGAGAGCTGCCCGGACGCCATCGCTGGACCTTCAACCTGTTCGTCTGCAACCCCGTGTGAGTGTGTCTGAGTGTGAACGGGCCAGTTTGTCCAGGGATAAGTTAAGACTGTACTTAAGACTGCACTGTCTTTTCTTCTTCTGATTATTGTACAAAGTGTAAATAAACCTTGTTATTCCTTTTCTTCCAAATTCGACTGTTTCCGTGATTTCCTCCATTGGGTAGGCGTGGCACGATTAATAACCGCTTGGATCGGGTTTAGTCATTGATAACGGCATGGGTCACGGGTTCGCTACCGCTCGGCGTATCCACCAACACCCGTGATTCGGGCGGAGCTTATTTCCTCGTTTCTGGGCGGCGCGAGTACTTAGGTATTAGTGATTAGTCCTACGACCATACTTCGCGCTGTCCGGGAGGGACGTAATAGGTCCCGGGTCCCGTCGGCTAGTCAAAGACAAGGGGATTAATCCCCCCTGGTAAGGGGATAAGGCTGGCGTTGAGATCCGCAAAAAAAATAAATATATATATATATACATATACAATTACGTGAAAAAGTAAGTACACCCCATGTAAAGTTTTGACTTTTTCAACATATTTCAACATACAGCTATTTGATCTTCATTTAAACAATATTGATAGATAAAGGTGATATAATATATCAAATATCATGAAACATTTACATTTTGAAGGCCATTGTATAATTTAAAGAAACATAAATGCAAATTTCGCATGTGGAAAAAGTAAGTACACCTCTACATTTTTCACTACTTCAAGTACCTAAAATTAGAATGAGGTGCACCAGCTCAGGTGCAAATGGTTAGAACATCATTAGAGAGGATCTTGGAGGAACCTGTCTAATTTAAACCTCAGACATTTAGTTTGGTTTGCTCTTTGTTGTTGAAGTGTGCGGCGTCACGATGCCCAGATCAAAAGAGCTTTCTGAGGCCTTCAGAAAGAAGGTTATAGATGCCTACGAGTCTGGGAAGGGATTAAAAAAGATCTCCAAACAATTTGAAATCAATCAATCGACTGTCCGGAAGATCATCTACAAGTGGAGCAGATTCCAAACAACTGCCAACTTGTTCAGGCCAGGCCGCCCCACCAAGTTCAGCCTGAGAGCACACCGCAAGATGCTGAAAGAAGTCTCTAAGAACCCCAGAATATCATCACGGGACCAACAGGTAGCTCTTGCCACTGTTGATGTCAAAGTGCACAAGTCTACCATGAGAAAGAGGCTGCACAAATTTGATCTACATGGGAGGTGTGCCAGGAGGAAACCTTTGCTGTCCAGAAAGAACATCAGGGCAAGACTAAAGTTTGCCAATGAACACCGAGGCAAAGACCAGCACTCCTGGAACAATGTGCTCTGGACAGATGAGTCAAAGGTAGAGCTATTTGGCCACAGTACCAGAAGACATGTTTGGCGAAAACCAAAGACAGCATTTGACCACAAGAACCTGATACCAACTGTAAAGCATGGTGGGGGAAATATTATGGTTTGGGGCAGCTTTGCTGCATCAGGGCCTGGGCAGCTCACCATCATAGAATCCACTATGAATTCTTCATTGTACCAGAGGGTGCCTGAGGATAATGTGAGGCCATCTGTCAGAAAGTTGAAGCTCAACCGAAGGGGGACCTTGCAACATGACAATGACCCTAAACATACCAGTAAATCCACCAAGGAATGGCTGAAAAGAAAAAAATGGAGGTTTCTGGAATGGCCAAGTCAAAGCCCGGATTTAAATCCCATCGCGATGTTGTGGGGGGATTTGAAACGAGCTGTGCATTCAAGAAACCCCTCAAACATCGCAAAGCTGAAAGAAATCTGCATGGAGGAGTGGGCAAAAATTTCTCCCAGTCGATGTCAGAGACTGGTAGACAGTTAAAAGAAACGCCTACTTGAGGTTGTTTCTGCCAAAGGGGGCGATACCACCTATTAGAGCCAAGGGTGTACTTACTTTTTCCACATGCGAAATTTGCATTTATGTTTATTTAAATTATACAATGGACTACAAAATGTAAATGTTTCATGATATTTGTTATATTATATCACCTTTATCTATCAATATTGTTGAAATGAAGATCAAATAGCTGTATGTTGAAATATTTTGAAAAAGTCAAAACTTTACATGGGGTGTACTTACTTTTTCACGTGACTGTGTGTGTATATATATATATATATATATATATATATATATATATACATTTATATATGTCAAAAATATGTACATGTAAAGACAATGGATATCTGTTGCTGTGTGAGTAACTCCCACCTCTACACCATGTAATAACACTACTGCAGCACCACTTTGCCTTAAGACACTTAAAGATCTGCCAGCAACCCTCTTATGGTTAAACTGCCAAAATCAAGACTCTCTGCTCACCTTCACTCTTTCATTCCTCTTTACTCCCGCCTCTGGAACAAACTCCCTCACTCTCTTCAATCCCGTGTTTCACACCCGTGGATTCGGGCAGGGCTTATTTCCTCGTTTCTGGGCGGCGCGAGTACTTAGGTATTAGTGATTAGTCCTATGACCCTACGGTCCTACGACCCTACGACCCACCTCTGGAACAAACTCCCTCACTCTCTTCAATCCCTCTCCTCCCTCCAGGTCTTTAAAACAGCTGTTCACCACTATCTCTTATCTTCCCCCATCCAAAACTTTGATCTTTTATACCCCCGTTAATTCACCCCAGATACATCTTTTTGGAATACCAACTTCTTCCCTGGAAGTCCTAGCAGTGTCCATGTGTTTTATACCTCAACCCATTCCCCTTCCTCCTCCCCCCAAGCCGTCTCCCTCACACAGATCTCCCGATGTCTCTGTTCTCTCCTGTTGTAGTTGTGTGCTTCCCTTTCTCTCCCCATCTTCTCTCCCGCTCCCTTTATTGTATGTTTTGTTTGTCCGGTTTTTTTGTGATTAATGTTCGCTCTTATACGAGCCTCGATCTTGTATACAAAAAAGAAAAAGAAAAAAAAGACCATATAATCTAGGTCCATTGGCCTACCCTCACATCCCGTGACAAGGAATGCTAACGCGCATTCTGAAAATTGTCTATTGGCTGGACATTCTCCGTTTCAGTTCAAATTATGATCAGAAAGCACATTCTCATAAGCTTGTTACATATTTTACACACCACGTTCTACAAGGTCTTAAAAGAACAAGCAGAATCTGTCCACATTCCCACAGTGAGACGTGTGAGGCCTGTAGGTGCAGTTTCCGGCCTTTCCTGGAAGTCTGCTCCTTCATGCTTGATGTCCCCAAAAAGCTTGTTGCATCAAGTACATCTCATGTAGATAATTCGGTGAATGCAGAATATATTTACAGATGTTAACAAAAGCTAGAAACAGACCTGGAGCTAAAACACCCCAGTCCAACATTTTGATGTCAGAATGTCCCTGCTTTGCGGATAAAAGCATTTTACAACACCAGATCATCCAGAGGCATCTCTTTACTCAATGCAACGCAGGAAGGTAGTGGAGGCAACTTTTGTTCAAGCTCATCAAACTGGGGTCTTCCCATAAGCATAGCCCACAAAAGCCCTTGATTTGTGCAGCGTAGTCAAATCCTGAACAAATACATCTTTGCGCCCGTGGCTCATTCTGCCATTCAGAGATTCCAGAGTCAATTTGTTTTATACGCTTGCGTGAATGATCCTGATGGAATGGCTCTGTACTGCTTTCCTATCGCAGTCTTATTGGTAATGCAATGCAGAAACTGCAAACTATAGGTGGCAGACCAGGTAATGTGACGGAATCACACGTAATGTGATGGAATCACAAGTGCGCTTGTGACATGTTAACACAGCTGAAATGACAAAGTATCCAAAATAGGATTGGAAATTTTAGTAGAGAAAGTTGTGGATATACAGAACTTGGATGGAGGAACAAATAATAAGCAATTAAACAAATTAACAAATTTATTTTAATTTCATCATTGAACATGTAACAGTTATTATTAAGCTACTCTGACCGCTAGGCCTAGTTATCTCCTTGATACACAACAACACAACATGCATTTTAAAGGCCATTTTCCCTACTAGAGCGGGGGTTAGCCAAATTAAATAGCCAAATATCCAAAAGCGGGGGTTAGCCAAGCCAAATATCCTTGATACAAAACGAAATTAAACGTTAGCGTTTCTTTTTGTTTATAACCAAAACCTACGAGATATATGGCGCAATAAAATCAGCACAAGGAGTATAAATTAATGGATTTAATTTTTTACACGTGGGTGACGATTTTCATGGAATTCATGCTACAGCACCTGTCAAAAAGAGTAGGTTATTGTGTGTCCACACAATTGCCAAACCCACAACTTTTGGTTACCTGTATAATATCATACTACCTGCAGTAAATGCGAGTGCTGGGATGTGTATATGACAACAGATATAATGGGCCAAAGGGTCTCGTCATAAGTTTTCTTACCTGCTGTGATTATTTGTGGTGTTTATTGGTGTCTCCTAATGTCTTTGTCCTACATATGATACATTTGTCCTTTTTCCATGATCAAACACTGGAAGAGGTTCTGTCTCTCAAACTTTTGGGCCTCATCATCAGCCGCGACCTATCCTAGAAATATCAAACATCAAAACTGGTCTCCAAATCCAGCCACAGACTGAGCCTCCTCTATTGTACCAGGTTCTTCCTTTGTAAATCTCAACTTCTGACGGCCTACAACACCTTTGTCCATATCTCAATGTAGTACTGCTGTCTTGTACAGGCTGCTGCTTCACATATGTATCTCCTCGATGCTGTGAAATCCAAAGCCCGCAAGATCATGTCCATTTCTCACAAAGTAAAAGATCATGGCTCTGCTGTTTTCTCGCCACAGACAGGTTGGTGACGTCACAGACTATCTGCTTTCTATTATCTCTCCTCAACTTTTTCTCCCTCTACTCTCATCCCTCCATCTCTCCGACTCGTACCATGCACGTTGCTTGCATTCTTCCAGCAAACTCCTCCAAATGAAACTCCCAAGATCCATCTTCTCTGTTCACCTCCTTTGTTCTCTTCTCTTCTCCCACCTGGAATCTTTTACTTTCTCATTCTGTTCAATCCCACTCCTCCCTCCAGGGTTCGAGGTTGGCAGTACACCACCACCTACAGCAAGATCACCACCAATCCCTACCCATGATCTTTTCTATGGTCATTAACCCTCACCTCTCCTCATCCACTTGAAGGTTGCTTTGTTTCCTTCCCTCTTCTCTCTCCTCCTCTGGTTGCTGACCTCCATTTTATGTTCCACTGCACCACTGCCAGTGCATTGTTTTATGCCTTCTGTGACCTCAGTTTTTCCACGAACATAAATTTTGAATACAAAACCCTCCTCCAGGAACCTTAGGTACTGTAAAAACTTTTACAAATCTACCTTTTATTATGTTTTTTAACATAAAATCAAAGACTTAGTAACTGCACATCTTCATCCATCTGAAATTAGGATGCAATGTATATAACACTATCATACTAAAATACGCCATTTTGTGTCTGTCTGTCTGATGAATTTTTGACGCCAATACATTCCGTCCTTACCTATCCAATCTCAACCAAACTTGACAGGATGACGAAGGGTTGTAGCGTTGTAGCGCATAATGAAGGTTGTAGCGCATTCATTTGCCCCCCTCCCCAAGGGGGTTTTCTCCCCCCCCCCCCCCCCCGAGCGGGTTTCCCCCCCCCCCCCGAGCGGGTTTTCCCCGCCATTGCCGTCAATGGCGTTGCGTGTTGAGGTGTATATCAATGTTAAGTTAGCCTTATCGTGGCGTTTGTCCAAAGAAGAATATTTATCATGGCGTTTTTCCAAAGACGCTTTTAATAACAAAATGAATGATAATCACACATTGTTGATGTTATTACCAAACAATATAAATACGAATAATGTCCCACTTCCCCAAGGCGTTTTTCCTGCAGTGATAACGTGTATAAATAGCTTATAGTTATAATGGCGTTTCTGTGGGAACAACGGTTTCTACAGGAAGTAAAAATATTATAAACCACAAATACGTATGCTTAGCTTTTTAAACAGTCGCTAATGATGTTTATAACACTAAATGAAGAAATATGGAGGAATCCCAACATCTATGAAGTACGGTTTACTTATAGAACTGAGCGAAGATCTACTGTACTCTATATAACCCACAAATGTTGGGTTAATAACATGGCCCTTCCTGGCGCTACCGTGGCATTTTTCGTAGCAAACTTTTGAAACTCGCTCCTGCTGTTTGATACGAAACTGAAAGGGAGAAGCTCGGGTTGTGCTCCTTTACCAAGCAGCTAGCTAGCGCTTGCCAAGGCAGCCGTTCCTTAACGGTTTTGAATGGAGTGCTTGCTCGAATGCTTAAACCACTTGGCGATCTCTCCACAAGAAACTTGGTAAATGAACACACACCCAATGTTCTTGAGATCCGACCATATATCGACCGTTATCTACCTACCCCAAAGAGGAATGACCCTTTTTTCCACTCCAGTAGTGAGCGGGTGTACTAGTACTTTACATTAAACGCCAGTATTGAGGGTACAGCTTGGGACACTAATTTTGTCTAACAAATTATCTTCTTAAAGAAATCTAACTTTTATATTCAGACAAATGTGTTTAAACACGCCCAAATCCACAGTCTTTTACAATTTCGCAAATGCGTCAACCTTTTTCATACTCGTACACTCTCCTATCAGAGGCACAACAGATTACAGGGAATTGTTTTGAACATATGCAAGCAATGGCTGCATGATTTCTTTCCAATTCATCCCCTGGCCTGACACCTAAAGCAAACTTTACAAATGTCCAATTTCTCATTGTGCCGTCCTGAACACGAGTGAACAATTGGCTTTCTCAAAATGTCAAAGAAGTGAAGCTCACGTGTTTTCATGTAAGGACAAGCAGTGCTGCTTTGAGGATTTGCCAATGGTGTAGCTCTCAGGCATAACCCAACAACGTGAAAAGTGAATTTCTCTGAAGCAGAATCAATTGGAAAGTCACACGTTCAAATTACATGAATTCCATATTGAGGCTTTCACTGAGATGGCATGCCCTGGTGAGATGTGCAGCGAAAGGGGAGTGTAGAAGTGCAGAAAAATAATATACCACTGCGAAAAAAAGAAGAATTAAAAAAGACTGTCAATAGTACTGTTTGGTATCACTTGCCAAGGCAAAGGTATTCAAAAGTATCTCTCTCTTTCTTTATCTCCTCTCTTTCTATCTTATTCTCTCCCTCTCTTTCATTTGAAAGGCGAAATGGATGTGGAGCAGCTAATTGGATTTGGAGAAATGTCCAGAATGCTGCTGTTTTCCTCCTCTGCTGTGGCAATAACCTACCGTACACACACATATACACAACACATACACACACATATACACAACACCAGCACTTTCACATCATAATCCCTGTACCTGGAGATTAGGTATAGTGCACAATCGGTCAGTTATTTGGATGGAGGTCCAAAACGTGTAGCCTGACACCCAATTCTTACAACACCACAAGTTCATTTTAAAATTCCAATAAAAAACAGAAAAAAATTATATGATTAAATTATACGAAACGCGACTACCTGCTTATTGCAGTCACCTGATGTCCCCATTTTCCTTGCAGAGGGGTAGTTAATACTTGACACACGAAGGCCCCCACAGTCTTGGATGAAGGGTGCTCTCGTTCATCCAGATTTCTTATTTTCCTCTTTAGAGTGGTTGGTCGTGCCTTCAGTTTTGAATATAAATACTTTTAGTAACCCACAAGGCCTACCTCTGGAAACCTATCACATATGCAGCCAGCCACCCTTGGTGAAAACATTCATCTTAACATGACGCTTTGTTGGGATTAATTATAGGCATTGATTTATCATCACTAAATTCATGTCAAGCAGAGTGCGATCGATTGCTGAGGTCTCAGAGAAGCAGAAACACAGAAAGACATCGGTGCCTTTAGATGTTCTGAACTCTCCTTGGTTTGTATTCCTGTGATTGTGAGATTTGATTGTTGTTAAAAAAAAAAAAAAAAAAACCAAAACATTTTATTCCATTTATTTTACAATATTTTTTAAATGCTGGTTTGGTTCTTACATCAGATTGGTTATGGATTTTCTGCATTCTTATATTGAAGCATCACTAGATTACACACTAGGTGTGCCTCCTATCCCTTCAATAATTGGATAAATCAAAAGACAGCATGTTGCAAATAACAAACATATTAACGACATGTCTACCTTATCTGTGAATATCAACAAGGATGTAAAATGAAGTGAAACACATTTAAAAGGATAATTTTTAACATGATGCTGTTATAGTTGTTGTTTGTGTTTGTGTCCACCTTCCATGTACTCTTTCATTTATATGTACTAGGGCATGCCCGTACGTGGGTGCCCGTTCCTTGCCAAAAAAAAAAAAAAACGCTACCCGTACGCTCTACCCCGCCCGTACGCCCGTAAACAAAAAAAACAACGCTCTTCGCTTCCGCCCTTCGCTCTGACTGAATTGGGAGAAATAATGCGCATAAGAAATCGAGAAATTATTATTTTCTCTGGAAGAAATCGAATTACGAACCGTAATGGCGCAGGCTCTCGGGCTCGCAACAACGCGTTCTGTGATTGGCTGCCGGAAGTGAAGTCTTCACTGTCGCAAATGTGAAGCGATGAATACGATGAATCGCAAATTAGTTTTTATTAGTTTTAAAACATAGTTTAACGGCAACATAGTTTGCCGACGGGAAATAAATGAATACGCTCTCAAATGTGCCATCCGAGGCAGAGTCTGTTCGCCACGTTCGGCACACGTGATAGCTCGCTGCTCTCTGATTGGTTGAATCGTTTTTTGGACATAGCTCGGTAACTACTTCTGCGATTAATTTAAAACCTTGAAAAGGCACATCCTCGGGTCCCCAGCAATATACCTGGCAAGTTTCAAGTATATCGGACCGGTAGTTGTCGAGAAACAGCGGTCACAGACAAACATACAAACATACAAACAAACATACACACAGAGATTAGTGGAATTATAGATAGATGTACTGTAAATATATATATATATATATATATATATATATGGATATATGTATGTATGTATGTATGTATATATATATATATATATATATATATATATATATATATATATATATATATATATATATATATATATATATATATGTATGTATAGATAGATAGATAGTTATATATATATATATATATATATATATATATATATATATATATATATATATATATATAGATAGATAGATAGATAGATAGATAGATAGATAGATAGATAGATAGATAGATAGATAGATAGATTGATTGATTGATTGATTGATTGATATATATATATATATATATATATATATATATATATATATATATATATATATATATATATATATATATATATATATATATACAGACTTGGCATTTAATATGGAATATTTTTTTTGTGGGGGTGAACTTACTTTTCAAGATGACTTAGAACCAAAAGTTCATTGGAATTATGTTGAAATTATTCTAGATTTTGTTAATGTGATCTTTAAAAGAAACAAAAACCACATTTGACATTTCGAAGCAAATAAATTGATCCTTGAAAGTGATGTAAACTGATATCGAACTCAATTCACGGACAGTACTGTGTTAAACTTCTGTACGTTTTCCAGAAGTATCTCTTTATTTTGCACATTAGGCAAAAAAAAATTCAACAAAAACAAAAGCTAAATTATGACTGGGATTACGGACAGTAAAATTACAGTTCAGTACTTCGTGTAACCCCCACGAGCATTCAGGAGAGCACGTACACGTCGAGGCATGCTGTTCACGAGATTTGCCAAGGTTTGGACAGGAATCGCTTGCCATGCAGTGACAATAGTCTGCTGCAATTCACACACAGAGGTCGGCTGCTGGTCCAAGTTGTCGATTTGACGCGTTAATTCTGCCCACAAGTTCTCTATCGGATTCATATCCGGGGACATGGCAGGCCACTCCATATGCTCCACACCATGGTCAGCAAGAAAGTCTTGGATCATGCGAGCACGATGAGGCCGTGCATTGTCATCTTGGAAGACAAAGTTTCCTCGAAAGGCTGCATGAGCAAATGGAAGCAATGTTTCTTCCAGAATGACCCTGTACTTGAACTGGTTCAGGTTTCCATTCAGAACAACCAGGTCAGTTATGCCCCCTGCATGAAAAGCAGCCCAAACGGTCACCCCACCACCTCCAGCTTGGACTCTTGGCACTATACAATCTTCGTTGTGGGCTTCATGCACTTGTCTGCGCACTCGGACGTGGCCATCTTGACGATAGACCAGAAATCTAGACTCGTCACTGAAGGTCACGTGATTCCAGTGTCCTGGCTGCCATTGACGGTGCTCTCTGGCCCACTGCAATCGGCGCTGGCTGTGTTGTCTGGTCAGGCGTGGCTTTCTCAGGGCACGCCTGGCACAATAGCCTGCTTGAACCAGTCGTTGGTTGACTAGCCTTCTGGATACAGGCACATTTGTCAGTTGCTGCCACTCAGCCCTAAGCCGATTAGCTGACTTGGTACGGCCATTGCAGACTAACCGGTGCAGCTGGCGATCATCTCTCCTTGTGGTTCTGCGTGGACGTCCTGGCCTCGGTATTGGAGTCGGGACACCCCTCTGAGCATTTCGTTTCAGGATCTTTGAAACCTGACCTTGAGCGATGCCATACTTCCGAGCAATAGCATGCTGTTTCATGCCAGAATTTCGTAAAGCCACCACTCCATGACAAACAGCATTGTCAAGTTGACGGACCATCTCCAGAGGAAGCGGCAATAACTTTTGTAGACATGCAGCAGTTGTTTTCCACTAATACAGAACGCAACAACCCTTATATACCCGATTGTGAAGCCAATCGTCAAATGTACCTGTCCTTACATTTTGTCACGCCACCTGTGATATAATCCTGTTATTGACTTCTTTCTGCGAAAGATAAATCAGTGACATGGTTCTTTCAACAAAGACATCACCGAAGGGTAAAAGAAACTCACCAGATTGGTATACTGAGTTCAGAAAGTAAACCCAAGTCAAGGAAAAAAAAAATTCCATATTAAATGCCAAGTCTGTATATATATATATACACACACACACTGTATATTGTTACGGTTGAGAAATGAAAGAAACCCCCTCTAGTTAATTCCACGATTAGTTTAAATTGTTGCACACTTGTTAGGAGTTAGAGTTAAAATGTTAGGGGAATTACATATACACTCGGAACCCGTTAATATGCGATCCATGGGAGCCAGGAAAATCGACCGTGCTAGGTGAGACCATGGATTACCTATCTTCCAGCGCGAGCGTGGTGGTCGCCATCTTGGATTGTGTCGGGTGACGATGAGTGAAACTAGGTCAATTATTTTTAAAGATACTTTTTCGTAATAAAACAACACATATGTAATAATACTTATACAAATTTTATTAGACAAAACAATATACAAAAAACATAGAAATCAAGAAATATTGTTCAAAATACAAAATCCATTTGCATGGGTTAGTGGGGAAAACGCGTTGCCTTGCTGCAGACGCGGATACGAAACGTCGATGGAGTCATCACTGGTGATGGTGTTTATACAATGTTTATACATATTTATACAATAGTGTGATGTTGGGTGTGCTGGTGATGCAGCAATTGCTGGGGTGAAACTCAATCTGTGCCTTGCTTCCTAGTCAAGTTAGGGGGTGTGAGATGTGGAGATGAATGGTTAAATCAGCTTACGTAGATAAACACTCGTGTCAATATCATATTTATAATAACTTGTGAAATGTTAAGTAAGAGGTGTTATGATTGTTATGTTGGTGTTATGATAGCGAACTTTTACGCGCGTGATTTAAAAAAATCAAGATGGCGGCAGTGTACAATGTACTACATGCTCGATTCTTGTCATTTTTGATTTTTTTCCTCCTAATTTATCAAAAATTTTGGGTACCAAGGTCGACCGTGTGCTATCCGAAATTGCATATTAATGGATCGCATATTAACGGGTTCCGTGTGTACTTTTCACACTAATGGTAATGTTAATTGAATGCCCAGCTCCACCAGCCACTCCTCCTGTGGACAATTCGGGACAAATCTAGGCGAAGCGGAGGGGGTAGTGTTACGGTTGAGAAATAAAAGAAACCCCCTCTAGTTAATTACACGACAACATGTAGCCTGCATTATTCAGTTATTTCTTATTGAATGTAAAGATTATCTCCCTTTCCATTGTGTAGTAATTAAAGATGCATATATGCGTTGAGTTAGGCAGGATCCTAACCCCTCATGTTGTTGAAGAAAACGTTGGTTCGTGAGTGGGCAAGAACGATCCATGTGGAACGATCCATCTTGATTTTCAATCCTGACAAATCTCACACTCTTACTATGTCTCTCCGAAAAGATCGACTGGACAACCCTCCCATCTACTTTTTCAACAATCCACTCCAAGAAGTTCTGTCGCTCAAGATTTTGGGTCTCACTATCTGCCATGACCTTTCTTGGGAAAACCACATTTCCAAGCTGGCCTCCAAAGCCAGTCGCCGACTGGGCATCCTCCGTCGTGCGAAGTCCTTCCTCGGCACACCTGAGCTCCTCACCACATACAAGGCTTTCATCCGCAGCTCAATGGAATACTGTTCTCCCCTATGGGCCGGTGCTCCTGCCTCACACCTAGCTCGGCTTCACGCTGTTGAAACCAAAGCTTTCAGAATTATTGGAATCTCCCGCGATGAAGCTATCTCTGAGGGCCTTTCACTCACTCACCGCAGGCAGGTAGGTGGTCTTTCTGTCTTCTACCGACTCCTCTCCGGCCTTGCACCCCCAGCTCTCTCTGTGCTCTGTCCCCCAAATATTCCTACAGGTCGCACAAGATCTGCCAGCAACCCTCTGATGGTTAAACTGCCGAAATCTCGGCTCTCTGCTCACCTTCACTCTTTCATTCCTCTTTTCTCCCGCCTCTGGAACAAACTCCCTCACTCCCTTCAATCCCACTCCTCCCTCCAGGTCTTTAAAACAGCTGTTCACCACCATCTCTTATCTTCCCCCATCCAAAACCTTGATCTTTTCTACCCCCGCTAATTCACCCCAGATCCACCTTGTTTGAAATTCCAACTTCTTTCTGGAAGTCCTGGCAGTGTCCATATGTTTTATACCTCTCCCACCGCCCCCTTCCCATGCCCCCCCCCCCCAAAGCCCTCGCCCTCTCTCAGATCTCTCGATGTCTCCATGTCTCTCGGTCCCTGCTCTCAAATGTTGTGTTTGTGTCCTTCCCCCTCTCCCCATCTTGTCTACCGCTCCCGATGTTAAATGTTTTATGTGTCGGTTTGTCTTTCTGTGTGATTAATGTTCGCTCTTTCACGAGCCTCGATCTTGTATACAAAAAAAAAAAAAAAAAACCTTCCAGAGGGAGGCATGGTTGAATGACAGCATGTGACTGGCAGCGGCCAGTGGTAGGCCGTGGAACCTTCCAGAGGGAGGCGTGGTTGAATGACAGCACTTGACCGGCAGCGGCCAGTGGTAGGCCGTGGAACCTTCCAGAGGGAGGCGTGGTTGAATGACACCATGTGACCGGCCACGGCCAGGAGGGGTCCATGGAACCTTCCAGAAGGGCATTCCCCCCCCCATAAAAGGAAGAGCTGGTCGTCCTTCGTGCTGATGTTCCTTCGTGCTGGTAGTTCTCGTGCTGATGTTCCTTCATGCTGGTCGTTCTCCATGCTGGTCGGTCTTCATACTGATCTTCCTCCATGCTGGTCGTTCCTCGTGCTGATGTTCCTTCATGCTGGTCGTTCTCCATGCTGGTCGGTCTTCGTGCTGATCCTCCTTCGTGCTGTCTACCGGATCGACCCATACGCTACGTGCAGGAACTGCCCTCACCCGAATCAGCGTCTGCCGGTCCTCCCGGTACGAGTCTAACCAGTGTGATTTATCCCCTGTGTGCGAGTGTGCCAGGCGCCTGTGTCGGGAATAGTTAGGTAAGGATTTATGATAAGACTGCTTCTCATCCTTTTTCTGTGCTTTTTGTGAATAAAGACGTGTACATTTAATTTCCCCCCGACCTGCTTGTGTGCGTCTTTTCACCATGCATCGACCCTGCATCGTTCGAACCAAATTTGCCTGCTTTATTAGCTCCGTAGATAACGTCGTGTAAAAACGCGACCCACTCCGCATGATTCGCTCGGCGCGCCTGATTGAACTAGGTGTGGGATCGCGAGGGGTTCAATCCCCGGTCTTCCCGGTCACGTGGTCTCTAAGGTATTCGGACCACGGTCGATAACCCTTCGGCCTGCGGTTGGGGGATTGGCGATAGGAATTGCTCCGTAACCAGCCGGGCGCGAGCTTTGTCGTGGTAGACGGCCCGTGGACCCGGTGTCTGTGGAGAAAAGGGGTCTTAGCCCACCCCCCCCCCCTCCATTAGTACGTTGACGACATGGGATCTGCAACAAAATTGGTGTTAGGAATGGGATTCGGACCTGGGGTATGTTCCACGTACCTCAAAATTACGAGCATGGTGAAAATTTTATTTCAAAAAATTAAAATAAAATAAAATAAATTTTATTAAATTCAGACGATGGCGGGCCAAGACAGGCAGGTTCCGGTGGGTGTAGAAGGTGTAAACGATGAACATGAGAATGAATTAATGGCCCAGGACCTAAACGTACAGATGGACCATGGAGTTAATGGTGCAGAATAGGGTGGGGATAATGGCTTCGTTCCCACCCCGGGCCGGCGGCTTTGGTTGAACCCACGGTGCAGGCTCGGTTCGATATAGACTTGTTTATGACACAATTACGCGCATACATGGAGGTGCAAATTAACAAAATGGGTGATCTGATAGATAAAATGAGTAAAGAATCAAGCTGTGAAATGAACAAAATGAGCGAAAAATCGAGCTGTGAAATGAAAAGGATGGGAGAGGAGATTGGGCGTAAGATGAGTGAGGAGGTCGCGGTGGTGCGTGAGATACGCGTCTAGCGAGAGTTGAAGGAGAGCGCGGCCAGACTGGGAAGGGGGAGGGGGGGTCGGAGGGGGGATAGAAGGACTGACGCGAGAGGTAGAGAAACTGATGATGGGACAACAAGAATTAAGGGAACAAGTAAGTAGGAATACCGATATCATCGCCGGGCTAACGGCGGCTCAAAAGGAATTAAAAAGGAAGTTGTGGCAACAAAAAACGAAAGTAAAACGGTACATGAAGAGCTGACGAAGAGGGTAGATGACAAAATAGAGATGATGGGAACAAAGGAACGGGAAATTAAAACGCAAATATAGACGACCAAGGTAATGTTGGAGGGGGAGATCTCGGGAGCGCATTGGGAAATGACGGAAGTTAAAGAAAAAATGGAGGATGTGGAAAGTGAAATTAATGAAATTAAGAAGAGACAAGGGGAAAAGGGGAATGAAATGCGGGAGGAATTGCTGGAATGTATGCAAGGGTGGTGCTCACAGCGTGATGTGGTACTTGGTAATCAAATAAAACGATTACAGGTTCTTGAAGAGAGCCGGGAGAAGGTAAGTCCCGTGATGAGTGGCGGTGATTTCGGAAATGTGTATGGTGCGATCGGGTGTTCGATGAGCTTTGGGGTAAGGACAGACCCGGGAGTTCGTGGAAGGCCCAGTGTGAGGGGTACGAATGGTACGGAGTGTGTGAAAGGAATTTGCGCACCGGTATGTGCGAGTACAGAATGGGGTGCGAGGTGTAATCAGACGACACAGGCATCGACACCGACCGGGGTAGTGGTCAGTTGGACGGATAGGGGATGCGAGCCCCCTATGAGTGGTGCACCATGGGGACCCGAAGGGACCGGTGTGCGGGATACGGACTCCCGGTACCCGCACAGTGTCGCTCGTGCCGTACGACAGCAAGAGCGATTTGCGGGCGTATCTGGCCCAGTTAGACCATGTGTGTAGAGGGAACGGTTGGGGACCGGACCCCAACAAAACACAAAATACACAAAAAACATCTTCTACGAGCCGCGAGCATGACCTGATTCTACATTCACTGCGGTGTTTCGCGTTTTTTTTTTTTTTTTTTTTTGTTTTTTTTTTTTTTGTATACAATATCGAGGCTCGTGAAAGAGCGAACATTAATCACACAGAAAGACAAACCGACACATAAAACATATAACATAGGGAGCGGTAGACAAGATGGGGAGAGAGGGATAAGGACACAAACACAACATTTGAGAGCAGGGACCGAGAGACATGGAGACATCGAGAGATCTGAGAGAGGGCGAGGGTTTTGGGGGGGGGGGGGGGCGTGGGAAGGGGGCAGTGGGAGAGGTATAAAACATATGGACACTGCCAGGACTTCCAGGAAAGAAGTTGGAATTTCAAACAAGGTGGATCTGGGGTGAATTAGCGGGGGTAGAAAAGATCAAGGTTTTGGATGGGGGAAGATAAGAGATGGTGGTGAACAGCTGTTTTAAAGACCTGGAGGGAGGAGTGGGATTGAAGGGAGTGAGGGAGTTTGTTCCAGAGGCGGGAGAAAAGAGGAATGAAAGAGTGAAGGTGAGCGGAGAGCCGAGATTTCGGCAGTTTAACCATCAGAGGGTTGCTGGCAGATCTTGTGCGACCTGTAGGAATATTTGGGGGACAGAGCACAGAGAGAGCTGGGGGTGCAAGGCCGGAGAGGAGTCGGTAGAAGACAGAAAGACCACCTACCTGCCTGCGGTGAGTGAGTGAAAGTGCGCATGTTTTCCGCATGTTTTCATGGCTTTCGCGGGATATCTCGCCATTCACACTGGGAAGAGCTTCACGTTATATCCTGCCGCCATTGACAGGTAAACAATGTTTTGTGGGATATCCCACCATTCACACTGTGAATAGCTTAACAGAATATTCCACCAGCTGTATAACACGTCACCGCGAGTTACTGTACAGAATGAAAACACTCCACAGTATCTATTAGTGCAATTAGCTGTCTCCTTTTCCCCAATGAAACAATGGCACAGCATGCAGTCGTGGATTTTCATTGACATTCATGGGTTTTGACTCACCATTTCCAGGACTTTAATCAACATTCACTGATTATCGTCAACATTCATTGAATTTGCCTCACCATTTGCGGATTTTGCCTCGCCATTCGTGGTTTGTTCCTCGATATTCACGGATTTTCACGATTTAGGAACCACTCACCCCTTTTTCCATTGAAACAATGCCCCTCCATTTGCAGTTTCGCAATTTGTGGCATTTTCCAGGAATGTATCCCCCACAAATAGCGGGCCCGACTGTATTGTTATGTCTGTGGGGGTAGATTGAGGTTATCCCATAGAAAAGATAGGATTGTATCGTTATAGCATGGACCGTGGACGCGTAGGAGAAATCTCGATGTATTTAAGTAGGGAAACTGTAGCTGAAGATTGTTTATGTGTCTTCACATGAGGGTGAAGCTGTACTAACTAGGTAGAGATTAAAGTTAGTTTTCCCCCAGTATGTGACTGCCCTCTGTGGATTTTTTCCCGAACGCTTTTACAACTACAACCAGGCCAGCCATGCAAAGCCTCCAGTAAACAACAATAACCTTCCATTGCATGCCGACAGAACCCAGAACATAGCCGATCAGACTAAGCCCCGCCTCCAAAGGAGCGGAGCCGGCAGGCCATGCCCACAAAGTTCATGATTGGTCGTGGAGACCTTGGATGGTTCAGTGGAGCTCAGGGATTGGTCGGTGTGATGTCAGGAGGGAAGGTTCTGGAGAGAAATGGACATTGAAAGGGGGGAGTGAGAGGAGAAAGGACAGAAGCTTGTTTGGCTTGTGTGGGCACCTGCGAGGAGAACTGTGAAAGCGTTTGGTGCTTTTTGGGTGCTTTGCATGTGGAAGTGAGGAGGTTTTGGCAGCTGTGGTGTTCTTCGGGCGGAGGAGGCCGCGAGCGAGGTGAAGGAAGTTGTCCTGTCTGCTTGCCTCATGCCGGTGGATGCTTCGGGCATGGCGCCACCGCCATCTTGTGCGCTTCCAGCACGGTGGCTTCAAGCTTCAAAGACCACCGAGCTCTGAAAAGCCATTCGGTATGAAAAAGTAAAAAGAGCTGAGTGCCGGCGGGCTAAAGGGATTTTATTTTATTTGTCCCCTTTGGTGTATGTATTTGAGTCTGCATGTGAGGACCTCAGTTAGAATTTTGGTTTTTACTTCAACTTTTATTTTGACACATTTGTATTACATTTAAATCCTTATTGTTTTTTTTTTTTTTTTTTTTTTTTTTTTTTTGTATACAAGATCGAGGCTCGTGAAAGAGCGAACATTAATCACACAGAAAGACAAACAGACACACAAAACAAATAACATCGGGAGCGGTAGACAAGATGGGGAGAGAGGGGGAAGGACACAAACACAACATTTGAGAGCATGAATTTGAGAGAGTTGAATTTCCTTGTCGTGTCTGTTTGTTGTGGGTTCTGGATTTAAGCCATGTGCTCTGTTCAGGTATGTGCTTTGCATCCTTCCATCCCGCACGTGACAAACCAACCACCAATTTTGGCTGCTCGCCTCGGAATTAAAGCCCGTTTCCGTTATCTGTCACCAGTGATCTCAATCACGACACGACACGACAATATATATATTGTCGTCACTCACTATGCGTCAGTCACTATGCGACCTTCATATCATCAGTGGAGAACCGCCAGCAAGGTGTCCCATACAGCTGCTGCTGCACCTTGCTGGGAGCGATAAGCACCGCCTGCCACGCGGCAACGTTATCTCCGGTATCCACTCATCATATGGAGTCGACCTGGTTGCGGTTGGGAGTTACTAATAATGGTATCTGTAATCTGGTTCTCCAACCTAATGAGCGGACAACATGACGTCATCGCCATGCACGTCCGCATGTTTTGTTTTGCACTTTGGAGAGTTTTGCATGCACTTGTGACAGTATCTGTATTTATAATCCGTAATGACGCACTGCTAGATGGTTCCTCTGGAACTTTGCAGGCAAGGCGGACGTGCATGGCGATGACGTCATGTTGTCCGCTCATTAGGTTGGAGAACCAGATTACAGATACCAATATATATATATATATATATATATATATATATATATATATATATATATATATATATATATATATATATATATATATATATATATATTTATATATATATATATATACACTGTATAAGTGTATATATATATATATATATATATATATATATATATATATATATATATATATATATATATATACAGTCACGTGAAAAAGTAAGTACACCCCATGTAAAGTTTGTTTCCTCCTGGCACACCTCCCATGTTGATCAAATTTGTGCAGCCTCTTTCTAATGGTAGACTCGTGCACTTTGACATCAACAGTGGCAAGAGATACCTGTAGGTCCCGTGATAACATTCTGGGGTTCTTAGAGACTTCTTTCAGCATCTTGAGGTCTGCTCCAGGGCTGAACTTGCTGGGGCGGCCTGGCCTGAACAAGTTGGCAGTTGTTTGGAATCTTCTCCACTTGTAGATGATCTTCCGGACAGTCGAATGATTGATTTCAAATTGTTTGGAGATCTTTTTAAATCCCTTCCCAGACAAGTAGGCATCTATAACCTTCTTTCTGAAGGCCACAGAGAGCTCTTTTGATCTAGGCATGGTGACGCCACACACCAACAACAAAGAGCAAACCAAACTAAATGTCTGAGGTTTAAATAAGACAGGTTCATCCAAGATCCTCTCGAACGATGTTCTAATCATTTGCACCTGAGCTGGCGCACCTGATTCTAATTTTAGTTATTTGAAGTAGTGATAAATGTAGGGGTGTACTTACTTTTTCTACATGCGAAATTTGCATTGATGTTTATTTAAATTATACAATAGACTACAAAATGTAAATGTTTCATGATATTTGTTATATTGTATCACCTTTATCTATCAATATTGTTGAAATGAAGATCAAATAGCTGTATGTTGAAATATGTTGAAAAAGTCAAAACTTTACACGGGGTGTACTTACTTTTTCACGTGACTGTGTGTATATGTGTGTGTGTGTGTGTATGTATGTATATATATATATATATATATACACACAGTCACGTGAAAAAGTAAGTACACCCCGTGTTTGAGGTCGGCTGCTGGTCCAAGTGGTCGATTTGACGCGTTAATTCTGCCCACAAGTTCTCGATCGGATTCATATCCGGGGACATGGCAGGCCACTCCATATGCTCTACACCACGGTCAGCAAGAAAGTATTGGATCATGCGAGCATGATGAGGCCATGCATTGTCATCTTGGAAGACAAAGTTTCCTCGAAAGGCTGCACGAGCAAATGGAAGCAATGTTTCTTCCAGAATGGCCCTGTACTTGAACTGGTTCAGGTTTCCATTCAGAACAACCAGGTCAGCTTTGCCCCCTGCATGAAAAGCAGCCCTAACGGTCACCCCACCACCTCCAGCTTGGACTCTTGGCACGATACAATCTTTGTTGTAGGCTTCATGCACTTGTCTGCGCACCCGGACGCGGCCAACTTGACGACAGACCAGAAATCTAGACTCGTCACTGAAGATCCCGTGATTCCAGTGTGCTGGCTGCCATTGACGGTGCTCTCTGGCCCACTGCAATCGGCGCTGGCGGTGTTGTCTGGTCAGACGTGGCTTTCTCAGGGGACGCCTGGCACAATAGCCTGCTTGAACCAGTTGTTAGTTGACTAGCCTTCTGGATACAGGCACATTTGTCAGTTGCTGCCACTCAGCCCTAAGCCGATTAGCTGACTTGGTACGGCCATTGTAGACTAACCGGTGCAGCTTGCGATCATCCCTCCTTGTGGTTCTGCGGGGACGTCCTGGCCTCGGTATTGGAGTAGGGACACCCCTCTGAGCATTTCGTTTCAGGATCTTTGCCACCTGACCTTGAGTGATGCCACACTGCTGAGCAATAGCACGCTGTTTCATGCCGTAATTTCATAAAGCCACCACTCCATGACAAACAGCATTGTCGAGTTGACGGACCATCTCCAGAGGAAGCGGCAATAACGTTTGGAGACGTGCAGCAGTTGTTTTCCACTAATACAGAACGCAACAACCCTTGTATAACCGACTGTGAAGCCAATCATCAAATGCACCTGTCCGTACATTTTGCCACACCACCTGTGATATAATCCTGTTGTTGACTTCTTGCTGCGACAGACAATCACATGGTTCTTTGACATGGTTCTTTCAACAAATAAATCACCAAAGTGTAAAAGAAACTCACCAGATTGATATACTGAGTTAAGAAAGTAAACCCAAGTCAAAGAAAAAACAAAAATTCCATATTAAATGCCGGGTCTGTATATTGTTGCGGATCTCCAAACGTCAGCTCTCCCCTTGTCTTGTGGTTGTTCACAAGTCTTGCCCTGCCAATCCAATGGCCATCTTTACTCTATGTGGTTCTAGAAACCAATTCCCATTGCCTATACTGTGGTGCTCTACCAATTTGGGGTCTCACTCCCCCCATTTTTCTCTCTGTACCCTCGCACAATTCTGGGGCTGGGTCGTGTGGCTCTCCTAGCAGGTCTTACTTACCTGCGCACCTCCGCCACTGAACGTCGCCACCCGAGCTTGCCTAGCTCCTTCACTCTACCCTAACCTGGGGAAGGCCCTCCTGGCTCTCTAACCCCACTAATGCCCCCTCTGGCATTGGGCTACCCGGGTCCTTTCCTTGGATCCTCGGGCCCCGCTGAACACTACTGAACTGAACACGAACTGGCTCCCAGAGCCTACCTGCGGCCTCACCTGGCCGACAGACTACCAGTGGCGGAGTGCTCATTTAACCATACCTACTAACAGGCTCACACGCCCAGCCATTCCATACACTTATGCACCCATCCAAGCACTTCATTGCTACTACACGCACCACAGATGTCAATATCCAACCAATTTACCTACTCCCTATACCTAACTTTAAACTACCCTCCCCAGGTATTCGTGAAGGGGTCCATCCTTCCCCCATCCGCTCCTTCGCACCATACACTCCACGCCACGTATTCCAAACTACTCATTCCACACCATTCATTCCAGACCATTTATTCCAGACCATTTATTCACTTGCACACCATGCAAGTCAATCACTCAATACACTTACACTTGTCCACAATACTCTGATCATACACTTTCACACACATCGCTCTCGAGCATTGCCTCTGAATTCCTCATTTCAAGCCCATGCACACGGTGGTTCCCACAATTACACACACACATCCTTCTTGAGCATTGCCTCTCAATTCCTCATTTCAAGCCCATGCACACGGTGGTTCCCACAATTACACACACACAGCATCATCTGACTAGCTATTTCCCCTAATATTAGTGCTTCCCTGTCATCCCTTTACACTAACACATCCCTCGTCATTATCATCCACCTAATCTCTCTACGTCCCTTCTACCTGTACAAAGTCACTACTTAAATCTCAAGTCACCTATGGTCACTTCTAAATTCCTAACATTATCCTAACCCGCCCTGGCTAGTTCATACCGCCACCCATTAGTCTACTGCTCCTTTGCCCCAATTTGGTAGTGACTGGTAAAACTACCATCCATCACTACTGCTATTACCAA
Source organism: Myxine glutinosa (assembly GCF_964187855.1). Taxonomy (NCBI): domain Eukaryota; kingdom Metazoa; phylum Chordata; class Myxini; order Myxiniformes; family Myxinidae; genus Myxine; species Myxine glutinosa. The sequence continues at coordinate 95,944,560 of NC_136273.1, read as the reverse complement.
TCGTCCACTATGTTTGAGCCTCTCGGTGCGGGAAATACATTCTTACAGCTCGGCTTCAAAAAACTGAGCCATGTATACGGGTGGTCTGTCTCCTGTTGGTTGGGTCCGTCCGGCATTTTCGATTCTGGGGAGGAGGCATAATAGGGCCGAGGTTCCAAGGTCCATCCCGGCGCGAAGCCTTGCGGTCTCCGGCCCGATGACCCAACCTCCCCTGGTCGGAACACCGCACCCGCCAGGGAGCAAAGGTCCAACCTGGCCTTTCTCCCCCGGAATCGTGCCGGTCGCCGCTACGACGCGACACCGACCATACGGGCGGGACCCGGCACGAATCGTGCACCGCCCACGTCCTTGCGAGAGCGCCGCGGCAACGATCCCTGCCAGCTCGCGCAGCACACAAAGCGCACCACGCCCCGAGAGCTCGCGTCGGATGTACGTCGGCCTAAGCGCTGCCCCGGTCAGCGTCGATGCTCGAGTCGCAATCTCACATCCACACCTCGCGACCCTTTTCTCACTCGCACATCCCATACACTCTGTCAATTCCGCCACCACACACTCTCTCCGTGTATACTCTCTCGTTCCACACTCAGGTGCACACCACTCATGCGCACTCATTCCTTCCACACACTCCATTACGCACTCCTCTCGCGCACTCTCCCCCGTTACGTACTCCGTAGCCACCCCGGGTGTGCACTCTTGCATCCACCCGCTCAGCGCACACCTACCCACGGGTGTGCAATCCCCTTCTGCACTCCCAATCACGCGCTCTGGTGTGCATCCCCGCACACGCTCCTCATCCATCTCCGGTGTGCATCCTCGCACACTCTCTCCATCCATCTCACTCTCTGTATCACACTCACTCTCACACATACACTCCGTTGTGCATTCTCCCTCGCTTTCACCATCCGTGTCACACTCGTGCTCTGGCGCCGTTCGCACACACGTGCCATTCGCTCTCACACAGCGCACCACGGACCTTCTACGAGCGCCCGGGTGATGCCGGGATCCCAAGCGCGTGAAAAATCTTTTCGCGCCATATACAGCCCGGCTTACCTTCGGGATCCTTTTCTCCACACACACCTGCAAATCTTTATTGGGATTAGCAAGTACGGCATCATGATGCGAACACGGACTTTGTACATATTCCATTTCTTCCTCCCGCGATTGCTCTTCTAATTCCGCCGTCTCTTCAAACCCAATTTCCACTACGATTATTTCATTTTCTTTTTCCTCATTCAACTCGACGACCGCTGGCGCTAATAAAATTAATTTTTTTAATTCTGTGGTCGTCGGCTTTTCTATCCCCCATGTCGCGATTTCTACCCCGGTCCACGTAGCCATGCCTTGCTCAGCCTCGCTTTCCCCGCGCTTCTCAAGCCGCGCTACCCCATCGCATACCGATGTGCCCTTCCCGCTTGACCTGCGATCAATTTCCTTCTCAAATTATTTTATCTGGCCACCTATTCTGGTTCCAAACCCCGTTAACCCGTCCTTCATTCCTTTCATTAGATTATCCCGGGTGGCCATCCTGTTTTCCAACCCCGCTAACCCCTCATTCATTTCTCTGGCTTGGCCGCCCACGTCCTTCAACTGGCCCCCTAATTTGTTCTCTAATCCCTCCAATTTACTTTCTAACCCCCCCAATTTGATTTCCCAATTGCTCTCCCATTTTGTTTTCCAACACTTTTATTTCCCGGGTGGATTTATCACTTTGGGCGTCCAATTTGCCATTTCTTTTATTTATTTCATTCTGTTGGGTGCCCATCATTTCTTTCATTTCCCGGGTTTCTTTGGTGGATTTGTCACCTTGGGCATCCATTTTCGCATTCATCTCCTTTATTTGGGCCAAGAATAGTTGCATGTACCCTGGCATCGCAGGCTCGGCTGCCGCGGCCATGTGCGAGGCGCCGCCATTTTGTCCGCCTGCAACCCTTACTGCTGCATCCTCTCCAATTGCATCCTCCATCTCCTCCAATTGTCCCACTTCTTCCCGGGGGTCCTGGGTTAACTCTAATTCCTCCTCATCTACCCCCACCGGCATCCGATCGCCTTGGCTATCCATGGCACGATTTAATTTAGATGTTTTAATAAAATTTCGGCCGCTCGTAATTTTGACCAAATTTTGTCCAACGGATAAAAAATTTGGTTCGGGTCCAAATCCCACTCCCTGACACCAATTGTTGCGGCTAATATGCACAATTGGTGTCCAAAATTTGGTCTAAAAACTTTAGTCCCAGGTTCCAAATCCCACTCCTGACTACCAATTGTTGCGGATCTCCAAACGTCAGCTCTCCCCTTACCAAGGGGGGGTTAATCCCCTTGTCTTTTTATCTGGTCAACGTGAGTCCTGGAAGTTATAACGTTCCTTCCGGTCGGTGGTAAATAGGGTTGTTGGTCGATTTTTAGTCCTATTACCTAATTACTATCACCGACCGTAAAGCAAGGGAATAACTCCCGCTCGAACCACGGATATGATGGGATATGCCGAGCGGATAGCAATCCGCGATCCGAGCTGTTAACAGGTGACTAGATCCGATTATAGCGGTTCCGAATCGTGCCACGCTTACCCAATGAGAGAAAAGACTAAGGCGATCGGGTAAGAGGAAACCCGGAAAATAGGAAGAACAAAGCAATTTATTACAAATGTACAGAAGGAAGAGGAAACGAAAGAAATGCACAGGAAAGAAAGAGGAAGGAGAAGCACACAGGGCAGTCTTAATTACAGGCTTAACTTACTCCCTGGACAAACGGGCCCGTCTCACACACACAGACACTCACACGGGGATTGTAGAGGAACAGCCACAGATTGATGGTCACCAGCGCGTCCAGGCTCCAGTCCGGCTCCGGTCCAGCGGACGAAACCCGGCAGGCAGCTCTGCGTGTAGCGTGACGCGAACGGACAGTTATAATGACGGGGGGGAAGGCTGGTACTCGCGTACGTAATAGGCGCACGACCCGCGCCAAACGCCCCCTCTCCAATGTCCTTCTTTGAACTCCCAATGCCAGCGAGCCCTCTTAGATCAAGCACATATACTCTCGCGTTCTTCGTAATCACAACAGTCCTTGGCCGTCCTTCTTTAATCAGCGACCAGCGAGTAAGTCCTCTCAAATGTGCGCTCCCAATAAGTCCTTTACCAAGCGCCTTCCAACAAGTCCTCTTTTAATCAATCTTTCACTCGAGTGCTTAGCGAGAGTCCTACGAGAGTCCTTAGCGAGAGTCCTGTAAAAGGGCTTTGTGCTCGCGCTTTTATAAGTGAACCAGCGATCGCTCTGCCAGCCCAAAAGCCATGCCTATCAGGCGATGTTACTTCAGCCCTGGTTGGCTGGTTAAGGCTTACCGGCCCCGCCCTGATGGCTGGGTGACGTGGCCACACCTTCTTCCTGGCGCTCCGCCCCTTTTTCCGGGCTTCACCTCGTGGCTTATGGCGGCGTTTGAGCGAGCTCAAGCTCAAGGGCAGCGAACGCTGCTAACAAAGGCGTGTAACAAATTGGGAGGGCCATGGGGCACAGACAGGAGGGTGCGCTTAATGGCGTCGCTTGGAGAGGGAGGCTGTCAAAATGAACGGAAGGGGCCTACTCCTTATTTGATTGACACAACGCAGATTCAACTATTGGGAACATGGCCTTACCTATACACATATTATGAAATAACTGAAGTCCTATGGTGACCTACGTGTTGCTTGTGGCCTATCTATGGGGTGCTACCTTTAACCTTTAATGATGTGATATTTACAAGAGTGTGGGTTCTCAAAACCGCAACAATATATTAGAAAGAAGGTGCTTCAAAACAGAAAGAAAAAAACTAAATCTACTCTGCAAATTTGAGCAAATAAGCAAGAGCAGGTCCGGTCTCAGATGACGTTTCACCCACTTCACAGCAGGCTTCCTCAAGCCAATAGACCATGAGCCCCAGCGCATGCCAGTTTTTATTCACCATGTGGCCGCTTTCGGTCACGTAACGGCACTCGAGGTCAGATGGAGGAGTTTTTGTTATCTTTCCCCATCCAAAACCATGATCTTTTCTACCCCTGTTAATACACCTCCTTCAAATTCTGTTTTCTTTCCTGAAAGTCCTAGTAGTGTCCATTTGTTTATCCCGTGTACCCCGCCCCAGCCCTCTCCCTTGCACAGATCTCCTGATATCCCTGCTGTTCTCTGCTGTTGTGATTCCCTCTCTCTCCCCCTCTTGTCTACTGCTCCCTTTATTATATGTTCTATGTGTTAGCTCTTATATGAGGCTCGACTTGGTATACAAAAAGAAAATAATTAAATAATAGGCTCCACGAGACATGAGGTAAAATGGATCCAAAATTATTTTTTCACTCTTTTAAAAGCAATTATGGTGTGTGTGATTTAATTTTTTCCAGGGCCATCAGTCGTGAACTTTTTGGATTTGGATTCTACTTTTATTATGCATTTTTAGCGTATTGTGATGCATACTGGTACAACATGGAATCACACTTTGATTAATTAACAGTGCGTTAAGGTACGACCTTGGCAGACAGGATGACCTACGAGGTACGAACACACTCTACAACTGTAATCGGTAATCGGCACTCACACTGACTCCCATCGGTTGGCAAAAAATAGCCGATTACTTGTTCCGATATCTTGAAAAAGACCATGTTGGATTGTTTTTGGTAATTGTGAGCATCTTGCTCCACAAACGTTAGAAGCACCCCTCACGTAATTAGAGGAAAAAAACACGTCTTATATTTCATTCAATTATGCTCATCCTCAGATAGTTTTATGAATTATCAGAAACTAGTGAGGTACCCGTTCTACACACGGGTGGGAGGCCAGAAGCAAACAGACAATGCAGAAACGGCGAATGCTAAAGCCTGAAACCAATAAATTCCACATTCCTGTCGCACCTTCAGTTGCACGTCAGACATGGACAGCAAGTTCGTGAAGGACTTCCATGAAAAACGTACCCGTTGGCAAACAAACGGGTACGTTTGTTCCTTACTCAGTCAATGGCGAATCTGCATATGGCGATCCACGAATTCATGTTTGGAACGTAAAACCGTCACTGCATTTCGTCATTCACTTGAACTTGATATCTCTTTTTTCATTCCAAACAGCATAACTCCAATCACAAATTTAATAACATTAATTTAAAAAATAAACTTTTACCAACATTTGTGACATAAACAAATATTTAAATCCTGATGTGAAGTTCCGTACGGTTGGGTGAACACAATTACGAATTCAAAATCGTAATTGTATTCACTCAATTCCAATCATCAATTGATACTTTAACAAAACGATTAACACGATTAACGTTTAACGATTTAACATTACGATTGAATGACGGTTGTATTGGGATATTATCAAACCCGCGCATTGCTGTCATCTGTCCACTTCCGCATTCGCGGCAGGTTCATAATTGTCATCAAAATCTAAACAGTATTTGTAGAATTTCAATAAAAGCCACATCACTGTTCATATCGGTAAATATTATTCCATCGTGTTTGGAAAAACTGAAAAATTGTAAAATTGGAAAAGTTGGAAAAATTGCAAAAACAATATAGCCTATTTTACTCCCAGGGGTCCCAGGAATACCCACCCAAAATATCGTTGCGATCAGTTGAGCCGTTTTTGCGGTACCTTCCAACGGACGGACGGACATTTGGTGAATTATAAGAAATGTTTTGATGTTGTGAATCCTTCAAATTAGTTACTTTGTGGATGTGTTCGTCTCCAGTGCTCCTTATATATTCAAATCTCTAGGAAACATCGACCGCAGGATGTGGTTTAAGTAGGATGATGAAAGAAGTTTGTTTCTCCAAAGTGCAATCTTTCAAAAGCACACTGCTGACAATTGAAGCACACCGCCATGCATGCGGATATCATTGAAGCCACCCGGCATGGCGCTGTTAGCCGGACATCCTTTCATGCATCCATTAAGTAGACCAGTCACCATCTCGCCCACACTCGTCTCCATTCCAACCCACCCTGAACAAATGCATTAAAACCCCGAGGAAATAAGTTCAAACTCATCATCATTGTTTTGTCTTTCTTTTAGTTTGCGCACAGACGAGATATCAACATAATGTTTGATCACTTATATGGTTCCTTATTCCTTTTTAATTAACATGACCTTTTGAATACAAGTAGTGCTCTGGCACGTGCCTTTAAAATGCATCAGAGTCTGTTTGCACACAGGTCAGTACATCACAAGAAATGCCTGTTCTGTTCTTCTGATGATAACAAGAATCAATGTGAACGTGCCTGATGTAACAGCAGCTTTCTGGCCTAGTTTAATAACCAAGGTTTATCCACATATCGCATTGAGCCTGAGACCATTCATTAATTTACCTTCGAGTGTAAGACTATTGTTCACATTTGTAATTTTATATACTTTACAATAGTCAAACTGACAATGATTAGTGGGAGAGGTAAGACCTGCTGGTGTTCACTGACACTTTTGGAGCAGTACCGTGGACCATCACCGGAAATGGCCATTGACCAAAGGTCACAGGTTTTCATGAACACGAGTCTTGGACAGCAGTGTTTCTGCCTGAATGGTTTGGTGAACAGGAAATCAGCACGACCATCATGGTGCGAATAGTTTGTGCTAATATTATTGTAGAGTCGGAGTTTGACGACACGTGGCCGGAATGACAAACACGAATTGGCTTTGACTGCTCAAGTTGATGAATTCCAATCATTGATATTTGCTTCCATTTTTCAAGGACGGCTCAGCACATTTGTGTGAAGAGGGATATTAGGTGGGTAGGGGTCTTGATTGGATTGTCTAAAGGCCAATCTCTATATTAAATATGCAAATATGGTGGAAATTTTGATCTCTCCATCTGTATACTCCATACGTGCCCATTCCTTCCCTTGCTCTTATTCCTGGCTCATCCCTTTCGCAATCTCTGACATCGTTTTTTCTCTCCAATCATCCTCCTTTTTCTATTTCCTAATTTTCATTTTCCTCAAGTTTAATCCACTCCTTCCGTGTCCACAACAAGCAAATGGCCCATAACTCTTCTAAAAGGCTTTTTCCCCACAATTGCAGGAAATCAGAGAGGGTAGTCTTCAATAACAACATAATCCACTTAGCCTCAGTTTTGAAAAATGGCTGAGCTTACAAAATGCAGATCCTTCCACTTACAAAAGGTATTTTAATCCCATATAATAAAAAGCTTGTCCGTCCATCTGTCTGTGTGTAACATAACGTTCCACACATTGGTTGAACAGTTCACCTGATCCCACCCACAATTTCAACCTGAAAATTCACATGGCCGCCATGTTGGTGCTTACTGCTTTGCGAAACGAAGGACAGTCAAATTCACAATTGCCATGCCATCCCTATAAGTTTTCTCTTCAGTGTCAAACAACCAAAGCAACAGTAAAAAGGATTTCGAGCTGTTAGGCATTACGGGCCTTGTGTGAAGATAGACCTCAGCAATCGAGGCAGCAGTCTGTTGTCTCTCCAAATAACGATGTGGCATTCTGTCAAGTAGGGCTTTTACCGCTAAGGTTACGCAGGCCCTTGATATTATTTCCGACTATTTTCTCGTAAAAAACTCGACCAGGCACCATAAAACTCATGTCATTATCTTTGTCATTGTCTGGGGACTTCCAAGAATCTTGCGACATTGTGAAAGAAAACATTCGTCATTATTTTTCACTTTTCAGGATGTATGCATATGCATCAGGAATAAGATAATAGGTTTTGGGTCTCATGGTCACTTGAGAGTTGCCATTCCATGTGTTTTTCAAATAATCTCACATATCTTGCACATCACGTGTGGGCTTTCCACATATCTCCTGGGATTGTGAGTTGAGCAGGTGACCGCAGGAGAGGGGGAGATTGATGACCTCATGTGTTGGGGAGAGGGGGAGGGGGGGAGTTGAGGACTTGAAGTCACATGTCACATGTGATATTCTATGGGTCCCTGCTAGTTCACTATATTGCTATTCTTAGTGACCTAAAGCTCATGGGGCAACTTATACATAAACTACATGCAAGACAAAGGCCTTAGTAGTTATCCTAAACACATAAACAGATCGAAATGGCTGTGAAGGGTCTAAAGGGTCTTAACAGGGTCTAAATGGGTAAGAATGGGTCAAAAGGGTGTCAAGGTCTTGGGGTGTAAAGGGTATAATGGGGTCTACAGGATGTAAAGCAGTGAAGCTGTAGTGAATAAAATACGTCACCTTGGTAAATAAATCAACTCTGGAGTGCAACATGGCAATAATAGCCCAAAAGACCAACTCAAGACCGTTTAACTCCCCTGAATCTGATCCCAAAAAGTTTTGTCATGATTCACCTTGGGAACCCAAAGCAGTTGAAGGTTACAAACAAACGAAAAGAAAGATATCATGTGGAGCACGATACTTGCGATATCCCTAAAACAAATTTGACCTTAAAAATAATGGATGGTTGAATTAAGAGACCAGATATGAAAATCCTGTTCAAATTTAAAATCAGTTTGATGAAAATTGACAATTTTAGAAACTATGCCCTATGTTGACCCTTTGGCCTAAATTGACCTCAAAATAGTTGGTGGTTGAATTCATTGACCTGATATGGAAATCCTCTTCAAATTTCAAGTCAACCGGATGAAAATTGAGGATTTTAGAACTTTGACCTAAGTTGTTGGCCTTTGGCCTATGTTGACCTTTTAACCTCATAATCAATAGGCTTTTTGCTTATGACCAACTTCACCATTTGGTGAGGTTTCCTGAAGATCGGTTTAAAATTGTGACCTGCAGGCGATTGACATACAGACACAAATGGACAAACAGACAGAATCACAGATCAGATCAATCAAAATCTTCGATTTCACAAATAACAAACACTTCATGTTGTGGAAATCAATTCAAGTCACAACTTTAGTCCATCTGTTGGTTTAATTCCATTAAGACCTTTGACATCATTCTGCAAATACAGGGATGCAATAGAAATAAGGTTTGGTTTCACATAGGTCAATCCACAATATCATTCAATGAAAGCAAGCGTAATATTCCATGCGGTACGTACCGTTAACGAGTCTACTAGTCAATGTAACATGTCACAGGAGAAGACGCCTAGAGCAGCGGCCGTTTCGGGTCTTATAGCCGCGCCCCCCTAGCGGTGTCAGCGAGCAGCGAGCATCACCTGGGTTTAACATAATACGATTTCACTACATTCTCCCCACCGTTAGAATTACGCTGCCGTGCGGCTAGAAGCGAGCGAGGCGTCAGCATTAACAGGGTGCGGATTTTGGTATCAGTCGGCCCAACCGTACCGGTCCGGGCAGCGAATTTCCCTGCCAGCACGTGTCCGGAATTCCCCGGGTACGGCACCACGTAACCCAGAGACCCCGGCGTCAGAGTAGCTGCCGGAGTCAGGTGACGAAGTGGGTACCGCCGAGCCGTCAGGCAAGGGCGGTTGTGGTGAAGGGAGGGTCGGCAGACGTTCAGTGACGGAAGTGTCGGAAGAGTCCATAGTCTCATAGATTGGCTCGTCCGATTCCTTATAAGGGTCGGTGACCCCACATGGGGCAAGATGGCGTACGGAGACAGTGGACTCACGCCCATCTGCCGTCATCACACGTGCATGCTCGGGATTAGCCTGGAGCACCTGCACTTTGTCCACTAAGGGGTCGTACTTGCTCGTGCGGACCGCCCGTTTGAGATAGGCCGGCCCGGGCTCAGCGAGCCAACTGGGTAAAGACCGGATACACCCCGAGCTCCTCGGGTGGTGGAAAAGTCGCTCGTGGGGAGTCTGGTTGGTGGCCGTACATAGGAGAGCCCTAATCGAGTTCAGCGCAGCAGGTAGCGACCAAGCCCATTTATCGAGGCCCCGGCCGAGGGTCCGGAGATTGAGCACGACGGCCCTCCATATAATCCCGTTGAAGCGTTCGATCTGCCCATTCGCTTGGGGTCTGTACGGCGTGGTATAACTAGAAGCGACGTTATTTTGGAGCAAGTAGCCTCGCACTTCCTGAGACAAAAAGACCGCACCCCGATCTGTATGCACGTAGGCCGGGTACCCAAACATAGAGAACAAATTTTGCAGGCATCGCATTACCGTGGCAGCCGTCATATCCATGCACGTATAAGCAAAAGGAAATCGCGAGTACTCGTCGTCGATAGTGAGCAGATAGCGAGAGTTACTCGACACCGGCAACGGGCCCTTGAAATCCATCGCCAATCTTTCCCACGGCCTCGTAGCCCTAACCAGTGTCCCCATGGGAGGGTTATAGAAACGTGGTTTGATTTCTCCGCATATAGCGCAGTCGCGACAGATACGGCGGATATCGTCAATCGAGTACGGCAGATTACCACTACGCACAAAATGAGCGAAACGCATCACGCCCGGATGCCTGGCAGTTGCGTGCAAAACGCGTAGGCCCTCCAGAGTGACGATACCCGTGCACATAACCGGCCTCGATAAGGTGTCGGCGACCTGGTTATCCTTCCCCGGGGGGTATTTGATAGTGTAGCAGAAGTCAGCAAGCTCTATACGCTAGCGAGTGATTTTCTCATTCTTAATGCGCTGGGCGTGTAAGGTGTCGTACATGAACGCAACACTTTGTTGGTCCATGATGATTTGGAAGCACCGCCCGAGTAAGTACGGGCGCCACCGCCGAATCGACTCGACGATCGCGTACGCTTCCTTTTCGACAGACGAATGTCGCCGCTCAGCGGAGGTAAGAGTCTGTGAAAAGAAAGCCACCGGGCGCCCTCCTTGGGAGAGGGTCGCCGCTATGGCATGATCCGAGGCATCACTTTCTAGGACGAAAGATCCGCTCTCATCGATCGTTGCCACAGCGGCACTGGCGATGTCGGCCTTAAGGCCTCCAAAGGCCGCTAACGCGGACGGACGCAAAGGGAATGTGTCGCAGGTCACAAGGGGGCGAAGTTTCGCGGAGAAATTTTGGACCCACTTAGAGTAATGGGCGAATAGCCCGAGAGCGCGCTTCAGGGACGCCCGATCGCTGGGAGAGGCCATGTCGAGCAGAGGTCGCAGACGCTCCTTATCCGGAGCGACAGAGCCATAGGTCACGGTGTACCCCAGAAGATCTATCTTGCATAGGGAGTATTGACACTTAGCCTCGTTCATGGTTAAGCGATACCTCTGCGCGACCTCGAGGAAGCGCTTCAGATTAGTATCGTGGTGCCCTTGGTCATACCCACAAACCGTAAGATTGTCTAAATAGACGAAAACATCGGTCAGGTTCTCCCTCGCAATGAGGTCATCCATGGCCCTCTGGAAACAGGAGAACCCCGTTCGTTACCCCAAAAGGCAATAGAGTAAACTGGTACAACCGTTGCCCCGACTCAAAAGCGGTATAGATACGATCTGCCCTCGAGATAGGGATCTGATGATACGCACTACGGAGATCGAGAGTGCTGTAGACCGAGTATTGGGCCACCTGTCGCACCAGCGCGTCCATCCCCGGAAGGGGGTAGGCATCCAGCTGTGTAAAACGGTTAATCGTTTGGGAATAGTCGATTACCATGCATCTGCGGTGTGCTTCGCTCCGCACCACTAAGACCTGAGCCCGCCACGTCGACCGGCTGGGTTCTATGATGCCGTCTTTCAAGAGCTGAGCTGTCTCTCCCGCAATGAATTGCATGTCCGCTCGAGAGTAGCGCCGTGATTTTACCGCTACAGGTGTACAGTCGGAGGTTAAATTGGGGAACAGCGAAAGTGGCTGAATTTCCATTTTCGCTAGGGCACACACAGCAAGCATGTCAGTCCCACCAACAGCGAGCGTGTCTGGCCCACAAAACTCCTTTTCCAGTCGTCCATGTCGCTTAAGGAAATCGTGTCCTAACAGAATGTCAGCACATAAAGCAGGTGAAACCATGAGGTGTACATCTGGGAAAACCCGTCCCTTTATCACGAGTTTCAATCGACATTCCCCCTTCGTGCTGAGCCGAAGGCCCTGGGAAGCCATAAAGATCCGTCTCGTAGTCCCCAAGACCTGCCAACCATGCCTGTGCATGAGACGCTGATCGATAAAACTATCCGTAGACCCTGTATCCACCAAGGCGTGCACACAATGGCCCTCGACCATGAGGGGAATAACGGCTTGAGCCAGGCCGGACGAGCTTGCTGGGAGTGGGACCGAACCTCCTGAGTGAGGCGGTCGCGCCACGTGGGTGGGTCCTATGTCACCCGCAGTTTTCCGGGCGTCAGAGGGTGCCCGTGGAGTTTCGTATAAGTTGTCAGGGAGCGTTCCCATGCAATCTGCAGTGTTGTGGTCGTTGCCGGAATATTCGTTGTTCGTGGGGCATTCGTATAAGTTGTCAGGGAGCGTTCCCATGCAATCTGCAGTGTTGCGGTCGTTGCCGGAGTATTCGTTGTTCATGGGGCATTCGTTAAAGCTGTCAGAGAGCCTCCCCATGCATTCCGCAGTTTTGCCATTCAAAATCGCCATTTGACAAGTATGGGCCTCCGTAGTCTTGCCATTCAAAATCGCCGTTTGACGAGTATGGGCCACCGTAGTCTTGCCATTCGAAATCGCCGTTTGACGAGTATGGGCCTCCGTAGTTTGTACCAAACGCGTGTCGCCACCAGAGGATGCCGTACGCTCTCGAGAGACGTAGCGTGTACGTACCGCCGGGGTTGGGCGAGGCTCCAAAGGCCCTCGCGTTGCCCGGAGTCCAGTCAAGGACGCACGTTCCATGTCCGATTGAGGATGAGACTGTTGTGGCTGCTCGGTGTCTCTCGCCAAGGTCGATTGGGCGACCAGGGGCCCGCGAGGAGGGACACTGCCCATCAAAGCCGGGTAAGGCGCCGTGTTCCGTGCTCGGCCCGTAGGCTCCGCAATGAGCCCATTCAAGGTCGCGCGCGGCCGCGAACCGCGTGCGGTTTTCCGGCACACTTTTGCATAGTGCCCCTTCTGCGAGCACAAATGGCATATCGCGTCCCGAGCCGGACACACTGGCCGGGGATGTCGTTGACCCCCACAGGAGTAGCATGTGGCGCCACGTAAGGCCTTGGGTCTGGCCATAGCGGCAGCCATCAGGATCCCCGGATCCTCTGCCGGGGCAACCTGGAGTTCCGCGAGCGGGTCCGCTCCCGGGTCGTCGGCGGTAGCACTCTCTGGCCGTGCGTGGAGCGAGGTCCCCGCCAAGAGGCGCGTGCGATCGTAGTCGTTCGACTGCAGCCGCGCTTCGGTATATATTTTTCCTTGTTCTAGAGCCGCCGTTAAGGTCAGGTCGGTCTTCTCCAAGAGCTTGAGCCTGAGGTCCTGAGAGGAGACCCCGGAGACGAAGGCGTCTAGGAGAAGGTCATCCTGAACCTGCTCGTGAGTCCGTGGCTCCTGGGTGCTGTCTAGCAGGAGTTGCCGGAGCTCCTGGGCATAGTGATCCATCGGCTCGTTTGGTTGCTGGCGTCGCGATAACAGCAAATGTCGAGCATATATCACGCTCTTTTGCTTTATGTACAATCGCTTGAGCTCCGCGAGAGCGAGGTCGTACGTCGCACATCGCGCAATACTGTTGTACACATTGTAGTCGACTTTGGACTGGAGCGCTGCTAGCTTCACGGCAGCGGTCGGCTCGGGGTCCTGGTCAGCGAACTGATTCTCCAAAGTTTTCAACCAGTGAGTCAGTTGCAAACCAGCATCCGGGGCTTGCGGGTCGGCGCAGAATTGCGAAACCGCCAGCATCTTGCTTCCCGCCATGTCCGTAGGTCTTAATGGAATTAAGTGTTGTGGAAATCAATTCAAGTCACAACTTTAGTCCATCTGTTGGTTTAATTCCATTAAGACCTTTGACATCATTCTGCAAATACAGGGATGCAATAGAAATAAGGTTTGGTTTCACATAGGTCAATCCACAATATCATTCAATGAAAGCAAGCGTAATATTAAATGCGGTACGTACCGTTAACGAGTCTACTAGTCAATGTAACATGTCACAGGAGAAGACGCCTAGAGCAGCGGCCGTTTCGGGTCTTACAGCCGCGCCCCCCTAGCGGTGTCAGCGAGCAGCGAGCATCACCTGGGTTCAGCATAATACGATTTCACTACACTTCACATGCAGGTCAAGGAACTAAATTTACGATAGTCGTAAATCGTATCAATCATGATGTTCAGTTGTGATTGCGCAAAGTTTAAACGTAGCAGCACATATTAAATAAATGGCGGAAGTCGGATAGCAATCCAATGAAGCAACCAGTAGCCTTTTGTCGGACTACAATCACGTGGTACTAAAGTTGCCTGTAATTGGGTATATTTTATTATAAAACCCAAGTGTTCTTTAACAGCTTCATTCAGTTGTTCATAAGATTTACCAGCAACTTCTATTTCCACTAGTTTTTTTACCATAATTAACCATGAGTTCTCGGCGACGATCATACACCGCGGCTCAAAAACTAAACTTTGTTCATACGCTGAAGATCACGGAAACAGAGCTGCGGGGCGGGAATTCGGCGGAGTATCTGAGGTAAACATCAGACTATGGAGACGACAGAAGGAGCGTCTGCAGTCGCTCCCATGAAGCAAAATGGCCGATTAATAAACAAACTCTATTTCACGTGCGCATGGACATGCAATTCACAGATGTGAAATAAATAAATAAACACAGACGGGAAATAATCTGGTCCGGTAATTATGATTGTTACCGACACGACTTTGATGTTAAGGTGGGCCGAGCGGAATGGCCGTCGTGTCCGCACAAATTACCCGATTATACTCGACGTTGACGGAGCCGCGCTACGCTGGATCAATAAAGGAAAAAGAAGACACCCGGCTGGATTATAATGACAGACACCAATGTTTCGATTCTCAATTATATTCGTACGGAAAGGTTAGATTACAGGGGCTAGAGGTATATCACAGGAAGACAGGCACTTAGACACACTCTTATATTGACCCCGGACAGACGACAGATAAACGGGACAACGGCTGACTCACACGGGGGTTGATGGCAGGGAAAGGCAGGTATCGGTGGCTCCAGGTGCGCCTGGGCTCGGGGCAGAATCCACACGGTTCGGTCCGGTCCAAAGATGCGGGGAGGTCACAGCGCTCGGAGGTAACGTTCTTTCCCAGGCGGGTTCGCTTCCTCTCAGCGATCGCAGGCAACGTTCTTTCTCAGGCGGGGCGCCTCTGACTCAGCGCGCGCAGGTACTTCTTTCTCCAGCTGGGGGCGCATCTCCCGCTCTTTAACCTCCATCACCTCTACCACTTTGTTCATTTTTTTCGTCAAGTCCTCATGTACCGTCTGACATTCCCTCTTTGTCGCTATCAAGTCGTTTTTTATGTCGTTTTGTGTCGCTTTCAACCCTCCTAATACCGCAGTGTTCCTTTGAACCTGCTCCGTTAGTCCTTTTTGTCCCTCCGTCAGCTGTTCCACCTCCTGCGTCAGGACCTCTATGCCCCCTTGTAACTTTACAGTCCCCTTTCTCACCTCCTTCTCCATGCGCTCCTTACAGTGCCTCACCTCCTCGCGCACTCCTCCGACCTCCTCACTCACTCCTCTTCTGATCTCCTCTCCCATCACTTGCATCTCCTGCCCAGATGCCACCCTCATCTGCTCCATTTCCTCCCTGTGAGCATCCAGTTTGGTTTCTACCCCCATTCTGACCCCCTCTATCTGCTGCTCCATTTGTTTAACTTCCCTTTCCGCTTGGTCCCTCATGTCCCTCAATTTGCCTTCCATACTGTTTTCTAACCCCTCTAACCCATTTTTCACTCCCTCTATCTGATTCTCCTGGGCAGCCATTCTATTTTCTACCCCCGTTAACCCATGTTTCACCTCTTTTATCCCGTTGTCTAACCCCTCAAATTTCTTTTCTAATCCCTCACCGGTACCCCTCGCTTCGTCCCTCATTACCCCCATTTGGCCCTCTAATCGCCCACTATCAACCCTCATTTGCTCACTCTGAGCATCCATCCGGTTCCCCATTACCCCCATTTGGTCCTCCAATCGTTCACCCTGAGCATCCAACCGGTTCCCCATTACCCCCAATTGGTTACTCTGCAGTTTGAGGGACGCCTGCATTTGCGCCATAAATTGCTCCATGAGGACCTGCATCTGGGCCATCCCTCCCACTTGTGCAGCGGGTGCGGCCGCCGTAGCTATGTGCGAGGCGCCATTTCGCGCGTCTGCTACCCCCGCTGTTTCGCTCTCCTCACGTGTCTCAATTTGGTCCTGGACCGACCCTGCTTCACTCTCCCCTACCGGACCCCAGCCGTCTTGATCCGCCATAGCGCGACTTTCAAAATTCGAGTTTCGTAACACAAATCCAAATTTTGCTGTTATAATTTCGTCGAGCGCAGTAACCGCGGGACCGCGCTCCGGATCGATTTTGTCGAGCGCAGTACGCGCTCCGAATCGATTTTCCCTCCCAAAATTTGGGCCTAACTAATTTAGTCCCGGGTCCGAAATGCAGAGGTGCTCTCCTCTGTAATTAACAGAGGCGTAAAAACGCAACTCAACGTTACTCAATGTAAAAACGAATACCAACTCAACCTGAATACCAACTCAACGTTCGGTCCAGGACCAAAGTGAGACACGTGAGGAGAGCGAAACAGCGGGGGTAGCAGACGCGCGAAATGGCGCCTCGCTGGTCACCGCGCCGGCGACCGTGACAGCGCCCCTGGTGGATTTGGACTTGTTTTTTTTGCAAATAAAGGCCCTTATGGCCCAGAGTAACGAGCGAATGGAAAAGAATAGTGAGCAATTGGGAGACCAAATTAGAGGTTTGAAAAGCAGTATGGGAGTAATGGGAAACGAAATGGGGGTAATGGGGAACCGGATGGATGCTCAGGGTGAGCGATTGGAGGGCCGAATGGGGTCCAATAGCGAGAAATTGAGGGAGGACATGGGGGCGCAGATCGGAGGGTTAGGGAGTAGAATAGAGGGATTAGACAATAGATTAGGGGAAATACAGGAGGGGTTAACGGGGGTAGAAAACAGAATGGCCGCTCAAGAGAATCAGATAGAGGGAGTGAAAAATGGGTTAGAGGGGTTAGAAAACAGGATGGAAGGCAAATTGAGGGACATGAGGGACCAAGCGGAAAGGGAAGTTAACCAAATGGGGCAGCAGATAGAAGGGGTCAGAATGGGGGTAGAAACGAAATTGGATGCTCACAGGGAGGAAATGGAGCAGATGAGGGTGGCATCTGGGCAGGAGATGCAGGTGATGAGTGAGGAGGTCGGAGGAGTGCGCGAGGAGGTGAGGCACTGTAAGGAGCACATGGAGAAGGAGGTGAGAAAGGGGACTGTAAAATTGCAAGGGGGCATAGAGGACCTGACGCAGGAGGTGGAGCAGCTGACGGTGGGACAAACGGAGTTAGTGGAGCAGGTTCAAAGGAACACTGCGGTATTAGGAGGGTTAAAAGCGACACAAAACGACATAAAAAACGACTTGATAGCGACAAAGAGGCAGTGTCAGACGGTACGTGAGGGACTGACAACGAGGTTGGACGAGGTGATAGAGGTAATGGAGACGACGGACCGGCAGGTGAGGACGCACATGGAAGCGGTCAAGGTAGCCTTAGAGGATGAGCTTGAGGAGACGTACCGGGGAATAAAAGAGGTGAAGCACAAATTAGAAGAAGTGGAAGAAGGGATGAGCGAAATTAAGAAGCGACGGAGAGGGGATAAGAAAGAGATAAAAGAGGAGATAAAAGAATTGGTCCAAAGTCTGTGTTTGGATCGTGATGATGTGCTCATTAACCGGATGAGGGATTCGCAGGTGATGGAGGAGAAGCGAAGAGGAAGAGGACCCGGTGTAAGTGGTGACCAATATGGTCGTGCGTATGATGCGCCAGGGGATTTAAGGAGCTTGGGGGTCGAGATGGACCCGGGTGTTCGTGAGAGGCCGTTGGTGAAGTGTGCGACAGGTCTGGTGTGCGAAAAAGGAGGTGTGCGAGAAAGTCCGACTCTGGGGTGTGTGAGGAAAAAGTGCACGCCGAGGAGTGAGGGTGCTGGCGAGAGTGAGTCGGTCGTAGCGTGTGTGCGAGGGAGCACCTGGAAGCGCGGTGTGGTAAGTGTTACAGAGGGTGTGACGGGAGAGTGTGCGCGAGAAAGGTGTGTAACGGACAGGTGCATGGGGAGAGAGTGCGCTGTCAAAGGCAAGGAAGAATGCATGCCTGTGGTGAGTGTTACAGAGGGTGTGACGGGAGAGTGTGTGCAAGAGTGTGCGCGAGAAAGGTGTGTAACGGACAGGTGCCTGAGGAAAGAGTGCGCTGTCAAGAGTAAGGGTGAGTGCGCTGTCAAGAATGGTGGTGAGAGTAGTGAGAGTGACCAGGAGAGTGAGCTGGTTGTGACAGGTGAGCGAGGATGTACACCTGGGATGGAAGGATGCACACCTGGAATGGTAGAGCGTGTGTGGGAAGGCACATTTGAGTTGGTAGTGAGGCACGTGGTTGGGTGTGCGAATGAGGGCACACCTGTGATTGTCACAGAGGAGGTGCACGAGGAGGTAACGCGAGTCGAAAAGCGCTGGTTGAGCGAAGCGGAGGAAAGCACGGGTACAATGACGGGGGTAGAAATCGCGACCCGGGGCTTGGAAAAGCCGGCGACCGATGAGGTAGAGGGAATTTTATTAAAGCCAACGGTCGTCGAGGTGAGTACAGAAAAAGCGGAAGTGGGCATTGAAATTGAAGAGATGACGGAGGTAGCCCGGGAATTGCAGGGAGAAATGGATAATGTACAAAGTCTGTGTTCAAATCATGATGAGATGCTCACTAACCAAATAAAAAGTTTGCAGGTGGAAAAGGTCTCGGCAAAGGAGATGCGTTTTTACAGAGGAGAGCAGAAGACAGAAAGGCCTGGAGTTGGACTTTGAGTTGGTCTGAGTTGGTTGGGAGTTGGTCGTCAAGTGCAGAGTGGTGAAGAGTCAGTCAGTAGAGGTGGTGGTCAAGTGGTTGCGTTGGTTGCGGTGAGGAGTCGGTGGTAAAGAGTGAGGGACCAAGAAAGAGAGAGAAAGAGTCCTGAAGCAAGACAGGAAGTTGTTGGACTGGGTGGGACTAAGGAAGGAGAGAGAACCCGTCACACCAATCCCCCAAGCTCCGCGTTGGCTCCACCAAGCATTCAGCTCCACCAAGCGTTCAGCTCCACCAAGCTCCGCGTTGGCTCCACCAAGCGTTCAGCTCCACCAAGCTCCGCGTTGGCTCCACCAAGCGTTCAGCTCCACCAAGCGTTCAGCTCCACCAAGCGTTCAGCTCCACCAAGCTCCGCGTTGGCTCCACCAAGCGTTCACCTCCAGCCATCCACCTCCTGCAATTCCCCGCGTGAGTCAGTGTCTTTTGTTTGTTCTGTCCTGGGTTAATTAAGTCTGTATAAGCTCGTATTTTCCCTGTGTCACCTGCGTCTTATGTGCTTGTAAATAAACGTGACTGCTTTCTTTTTGCTTGTGTGTAAATAGTCAATAAATTCAGTCGTATTTCCAAACCTTTCTTTGCCTTCGTTTTCCTCTTTGCATTGCGTCGTTTTCGTCTTTTCCCTCATTGAGCAGCTGGGGTGCGATACGGCCAAAGTCTGGGTGAATCGGGTGAGTTTTGTTAGGTCGCGGTCTTACACCACCGCTCGGTCTATAACATCTAACCGCGAATGTTGCGAATATGGAATGTGGCCTCCATATCCGCTTGTAAATATTCCCCTATTTTCCCCAATACTCCCCAACTATCCCCAATCCCCCATTCCCTAGTCCCATTGTCTGTAAACAACAATCAGTAGAGCCGACCTTCCCCTTATTCCCCCATTAAATGTCGTGCCCAGGTCCACCGCACCACACGTAGACAACTTTCGGACATCTTGCTAGTTATTCTTAGTCTATGTCAGTTAAGGCCTCGTTTCCATTAATTATGACTCTTCGTTGCACCAGAATGTGATTATATGGCATCAGTAGTGAGTTTAGGACCTTTCCCATACCTCCTTCCATCTTCCATACCTCCTTCCATCTTCTTCCACAACTATAACTACAACAACAGATGAGATGGGGGCGGCGCGGCGGCGCGGGGGAGGATGCGTCCTCACACCGGCTCGGCGCTCCACGGGGTTACCAGAGGGGCTGGCTGTCAGCTCCTCGTCAAGGGCGGAGCCTGGTAACCCCCCCGCACCCAATCAGAAGGGCGGACTGATTCCATCTGGGGCGGAGCTAACGAGCCGAGGGCGTGTCACTCCCCGCCGGATATACGTGGCGACTTAGCGGACGTAAAAAGAGATGCGCCCCCAGCTGGAGAAAGAAGTACCTGCGCGCGCTGAGTCAGAGGCGCCCCGCCTGAGAAAGAACGTTGCCTGCGATCGCTGAGAGGAAGCGAACCCGCCTGGGAAAGAACGTTACCTCCGAGCGCTGTGACCTCCCCGCATCTTTGGACCGGACCGAACCGTGTGGATTCTGCCCCGAGCCCAGGCGCACCTGGAGCCACCGATACCTGCCTTTCCCTGCCATCAACCCCCGTGTGAGTCAGCCGTTGTCCCGTTTATCTGTCGTCTGTCCGGGGTCAATATAAGAGTGTGTCTAAGTGCCTGTCTTCCTGTGATATACCTCTAGCCCCTGTAATCTAACCTTTCCGTACGAATATAATTGAGAATCGAAACATTGGTGTCTGTCATTATAATCCAGCCGGGTGTCTTCTTTTCCTTTATTGATCCAGCGTAGCGCGGCTCCGTCAACGTCGAGTACAATCGGGTAATTTGTGCGGACACGACGGCCATTCCGCTCGGCCCACCTTAACATCAAAGTCGTGTCTGTAACAATTGGTGTCAGGAGTGGGATTCGGACCCGGGACTAAATTAGTTAGGCCCAAATTTTGGGAGGGAAAATCGATTCGGAGCGCGTACTGCGCTCGACAAAATCGATCCGGAGCGCGGTCCCGCGGTTACTGCGCTCGACGAAATTATAACAGCAAAATTTGGATTTGTGTTACGAAACTCGAATTTTGAAAGTCGCGCTATGGCGGATCAAGACGGCTGGGGTCCGGTAGGGGAGAGTGAAGCAGGGTCGGTCCAGGACCAAATTGAGACACGTGAGGAGAGCGAAACAGCGGGGGTAGCAGACGCGCGAAATGGCGCCTCGCACATAGCTACGGCGGCCGCACCCGCTGCACAAGTGGGAGGGATGGCCCAGATGCAGGTCCTCATGGAGCAATTTATGGCGCAAATGCAGGCGTCCCTCAAACTGCAGAGTAACCAATTGGGGGTAATGGGGAACCGGATGGATGCTCAGGGTGAGCGATTGGAGGACCAAATGGGGGTAATGGGGAACCGGATGGATGCTCAGAGTGAGCAAATGAGGGTTGATAGTGGGCGATTAGAGGGCCAAATGGGGGTAATGAGGGACGAAGCGAGGGGTACCGGTGAGGGATTAGAAAAGAAATTTGAGGGGTTAGACAACGGGATAAAAGAGGTGAAACATGGGTTAACGGGGGTAGAAAATAGAATGGCTGCCCAGGAGAATCAGATAGAGGGAGTGAAAAATGGGTTAGAGGGGTTAGAAAACAGTATGGAAGGCAAATTGAGGGACATGAGGGACCAAGCGGAAAGGGAAGTTAAACAAATGGAGCAGCAGATAGAGGGGGTCAGAATGGGGGTAGAAACCAAACTGGATGCTCACAGGGAGGAAATGGAGCAGATGAGGGTGGCATCTGGGCAGGAGATGCAAGTGATGGGAGAGGAGATCAGAAGAGGAGTGAGTGAGGAGGTCGGAGGAGTGCGCGAGGAGGTGAGGCACTGTAAGGAGCGCATGGAGAAGGAGGTGAGAAAGGGGACTGTAAAATTGCAAGGGGGTATAGAGGAGTTGACGCTGGGAGTAGAACAACTGACAGTGGGACAAAAGGAGTTGGGGGAACAGGTAAAGAAGAACACAGCGGTAATAGAGGGGTTAAAATCGACGCAGAAGGAGATGAAAAAGGACGTAGGGGTAATTAAAAAAGAGTGTCAGACGGTACATGAGGACTTGACGAAAAAAATGAACAAAGTGGTAGAGGTGATGGAGGTTAAAGAGCGGGAGGTGCGGGAGCACATAGAAAAAAATAAAGTGGAGTTAGAGGAAGAACTTAAAGGGGCGCACGAGGAGATGAAGGAGGTGAAGCAGAAATTAGAAGAAGTGGAAGAGGGGGTGAGCGAAATTAAAAAGCGACGGAGAGAGGATAAGAAAGAGATAAAAGAGGAGGTAAAAGAATTGGTCCAAAGTCTGTGTTCGGATCGTGATGATGTGCTCATTAACCGGATGAGGGATTCGCAGGTGATGGAGGAGAAGCGGAGAGAAAGAGGACCCGGTGTAAGTGGTGACCAATATGGTCGTGCGTATGATGCGCCAGGGGATTTAAGAAGCTTGGGGGTCGAGATGGACCCGGGTGTTCGTGAGAGGCCGTTGGTGAAGTGTGTGACAGGTCTGGTGTGCGAAAGAGGAGGTGTGCGAGAAAGTCCGACTCTGGGGTGTGTGAGGAAAAAGGGCGCTGTCAAGAGTAAGGGTGAGTGCGCTGTCAGGAATGGAGGTGAAAGTAGTGAGAGTGACATGGAGCGTGAGTTAGTTGTGACAGGTGAGCGAGGATGTACACCTGGGATGGAAGGATGCACACCTGGAATGGTAGAGCGTGAGTGGGAATGCACGCTGGAGTTGGTGGTGAGGCACGTGGTTGGGTGTGCGAATGAGAGCACACCTGTGATTGTCACAGAGGAGGTGACCCGAGGAGGGGGCGCGAAGAGGTGTATTGGTGAGGTGTGCGACCAACGAATGTGTGCCAAGGTGTTCGGTGGTCAGGTGTGTGACCAAGGCTGTGAGTGGAATGGGTGTACCTGGGTGTGTAAGGAAAGGTACGAGGAGCATGGGCACGGCTGGATGTGTGAGCAAGGAACGGGCTGCGGGATGTAAGCATGCAGGTGAAGCATCGACGTTAGACGGGGTAGAGTTTAGAACGACTTATAGCCGAATCGGGCCCTCGGTGCGTGCTGGGCCTCGCTTTGAACGGCCGCGTCCGTGCTCCACCAGGCGGAGCGGGCGGCAGGATAGGAAGGGTCGTCATGGCGACCACTTTTTGGTGAGGCATTCCAGCAGGCCGAGATCGAGCCATGGGATGGCTCCGTGCCGAGATGGTGCGTGGGATCTCGGCCCGGGTAAACCTCCTTCCCTGCACCGAGTGCTGGACGCATCCAGCCGCTGGCACAGAACAACCCGCATTCATGGCTTGGCTTTACGAAGCCGGGCTTTGGACAGGGATTGGCGCACCGAGAGGTATTAGTGAGTAGACTGGGTGATGAGGTTAGTGTTTTGGCCCCAAAATTAGAGAAAAATAAAATTTGATGATTGGCAAAGGATTGGCAGTAGTGATTGGCAGATGATGGGTAGTGATTGGCAAATTTTTGATTTGTTGAAATTTGATGTGCAAAATTGGTAGTGAGAGACCCCCGATGTGGTGGGATGGCATCCCTGCCACCCTTCCCATGTGGGGGCAAATGCGCAATAGCTTATGGGGTGTATGGCAGTGAAAACTAGCCCGGGTGGGTTAGGATATGGTGTGTAGGGATCTAGCGAAGATGACATTAGGTGACGTTAAGATTAGTTAGTGACTGATACCTGTAGTGGGGACGCAGGTAGATTAGTATGGATGATAATGACGAGGGAGCGCAATAGTTTAAAGGGACGACTGGGAAGCGCAAGTTTCAGAAGGGAGTAGTTAGATGAGATGATGCCGTGTGTGTGTGAGGATGGAACAGGTGTGATTGCACAGGTGTGCAACTGGACAGGTGTGTGGAGCAGTGTGTGAGTAGTGAGTGTGTGGATCAGCGCGAATGCGCTTGGGGAGAGAAGGGTGCAGGTGGCACCAGGTGTGAGAGCACAGGTGTGCAAATACAGGTGTGTGGAGAGAGTTGGAGTAAGTGGTACGGAGTGGTGTGCATGGTGTGAAGGTGTGAATGGGGGAAGAGTGGACCCCCATCACGGATACCCGGGGCGGGTAGTGTAAGTGTTAGGTAGAGGGTACAGGTAAATTGTGGTTGGATATTGGCATTTGTGGTGCGGGTGAAAGAATGGTACATGGATGGGTGCATTAGTGTTGTGGAAATGGCGGGGCGTGTAGCCTGTTAGTGTGTGTAGTTGGTTGGGCACTCCACCACTGTGAGGATGTCGGCCAGGTGAGGCCGCAGGTGGGCTCTGGGAGCCGGTAGAGTTGTGGATGGGGCCCGAGGATCCGGAGGATGGACCCGGGTAGCCCAGTGCCAGAGAGGGCACCGAGTGGGGAGAGTGCCAGAGGGCCTTCCCCTGGTAGTTAGGTTAGGGTAAGGAGCAGGTAAGCTCGGAGGCAACTGCAGTGGTGGAGGTGTGCAGGTGGGTAGACCCACTGGGAGAGGTACACGCCGCAGCCCAGAAATTGTGCGAGGGCACCGGGAGATGAATCGGGGGAGTGAGACCCCAAATTGAAGAGCACCACAGTTTGGCCAATGGGAATTGGTTTTTAGAACCCATAGTGTAAGAGGGCCAATGGTTTGGCCGGAGAAAGACCCCGGGTAGTGTAAAGTTGTTAAAGTCATTTAGGAAATAGTTAGGATTGATGAACCTGTCGCACCATACGCAGCCACTTACCTGTGGTGATGATGATGACTCCACACCTGTGTTTTCTTTGTTTTGTTGCAGAAATGAAATTGCTGTGTGGATTGTGAGACGCATCACGACGTGGATGAGACATTGGGGTGATTCCATCTCTCCCTCCCTAGGAGGGACTGATGATGAATTGGTAATGGCAAATTTTGATGTTGAGTTGAAAATGGCAAATTTTGATGAGAGTTGAAAATGGCAAATTTGATTGGTTAGGAGGGAGAGAAGACGAATTTGGTTTATGGGAGGAACGGGGAAGACAGTAGGGACGTTTGTTGATTAGTAAAATAGATGTTTATGGGTAGTGTTGTGTTTTGTGGATACAGTAAGGGGTAAGGGAGGGGCCATGTAGGTTACCTGGTGGGGGGGGGGGGGGGTGAGCGTACGGTAGGAACGTACCTGTCTCACCTGGTTCCCATGTGCCCCCAGTGTGCATTACCTTATATTGCGTGCACTTTTGCGCCCTTACCACCTTACTCACTTGTCTGCTTCTTTTGTCTCCCGCCTCCGAGGATCTGGCTTTGGGGTAGAGAGAGAGGAGAGAGAGGTGCTGGCTACGCAGTTGTGGGCCTGCACTTTCGCTGTTGGCTGCCTGGATCGATACACCATATGGACCGCAATGTTTGTGGCCACCCACAATGGACCGCAGTTCGTTTGCGGCCAAGCACCACCCGTTGATGGACCTATGGGTCAACGTGGCACCTATGCCATACAGGTGAACCACTAATAGTTAACACCACTGAAGGCCACACGAAGAGCAAGAGACACCTGCAGGGTTAGGGGTTGTCGAATTTATTTTTATTCCCATGAACAATGGTGACTGCACCGG
Organism: Myxine glutinosa; assembly: GCF_964187855.1. Taxonomy (NCBI): domain Eukaryota; kingdom Metazoa; phylum Chordata; class Myxini; order Myxiniformes; family Myxinidae; genus Myxine; species Myxine glutinosa. The sequence goes on along the minus strand of NC_136273.1, from coordinate 95,919,232 downwards.
ATGGTGCTGACTGTGTGGTGGGGTGGTGCTTTTGATGCTGGGAAAGGGTGCTCTGCACGTTATTAAAGGCCGTCGGCCACAGAGCACTCGTGGGTTGGTGTATCGATGCTGGCAAGCGCGCTCTCTCTATGCATAACATCTGCATGTGTTCCTCCAAAAACAGGTCCTGGATCGTAGTGTAAATAGCAGCGTAGTCGTGTAAATAATGCTCCCTACCGGCTGTATGTTTAGTTTGCGAATTCTTTCCGGATTCGGTTATCCTGTGGGTGTGTTTCTGTGAGGAGAAGGGTGCAACGTCGCAGGGGGACATATTTACTCATTTGTGAATATCTGTAAAACTGTCGCACTCAGGGTAGAGTTAATAGTAGAGGGAACTACATTGCGTGCCACACTAAAGTAGGTAAAAATTTATCGGGTCGGGACGCCCCGAGGGTAGAGAAGGGTGCAATGTTGCGAATATGGAATTTGGCCTCCATATCCGCTTGTAAATATTCCCCTATTTTCCCCAATACTCCCCAACTATCCCCAATCCCCCATTCCCTAGTCCCATTGTCTGTAAACAACAATCAGTAGAGCCGACCTTCCCCTTATTCCCCCATTAAATGTCGTGCCCAGGTCCACCGCACCACACGTAGACAACTTTCGGACATCTTGCTAGTTATTCTTAGTCTATGTCAGTTAAGGCCTCGTTTCCATTAATTATGACTCTTCGTTGCACCAGAATGTGATTATATGGCATCAGTAGTGAGTTTAGGACCTTTCCCATACCTCCTTCCATCTTCCATACCTCCTTCCATCTTCTTCCACAACTATAACTACAACAACAGAGGAGATGGGGGCGGCGCGGCGGCGCGGGGGAGGATGCGTCCTCACACCGGCTCGGCGCTCCACGGGGTTACCAGAGGGGCTGGCTGTCAGCTCCTCGTCAAGGGCGGAGCCTGGTAACCCCCCCGCACCCAATCAGAAGGGCGGACTGATTCCATCTGGGGCGGAGCTAACGAGCCGAGGGCGTGTCACTCCCCGCCGGATATACGTGGCGACTTAGCGGACGTAAAAAGAGATGCGCCCCCAGCTGGAGAAAGAAGTACCTGCGCGCGCTGAGTCAGAGGCGCCCCGCCTGAGAAAGAACGTTGCCTGCGATCGCTGAGAGGAAGCGAACCCGCCTGGGAAAGAACGTTACCTCCGAGCGCTGTGACCTCCCCGCATCTTTGGACCGGACCGAACCGTGTGGATTCTGCCCCGAGCCCAGGCGCACCTGGAGCCACCGATACCTGCCTTTCCCTGCCATCAACCCCCGTGTGAGTCAGCCGTTGTCCCGTTTATCTGTCGTCTGTCCGGGGTCAATATAAGAGTGTGTCTAAGTGCCTGTCTTCCTGTGATATACCTCTAGCCCCTGTAATCTAACCTTTCCGTACGAATATAATTGAGAATCGAAACATTGGTGTCTGTCATTATAATCCAGCCGGGTGTCTTCTTTTCCTTTATTGATCCAGCGTAGCGCGGCTCCGTCAACGTCGAGTACAATCGGGTAATTTGTGCGGACACGACGGCCATTCCGCTCGGCCCACCTTAACATCAAAGTCGTGTCTGTAACAATATCATTCAATGAAAGCAAGCGTAATATTATATGCGGTACGTACCGTTAACGAGTCTACTAGTCAATGTAACATGTCACAGGAGAAGACGCCTAGAGCAGCGGCCGTTTCGGGTCTTACAGCCGCGCCCCCCTAGCGGTGTCAGCGAGCAGCGAGCATCACCTGGGTTCAGCATAATACGATTTCACTACACTTCACATGCAGGTCAAGGAACTAAATTTACGATAGTCGTAAATCGTATCAATCATGATGTTCAGTTGTGATTGCGCAAAGTTTAAACGTAGCAGCACATATTAAATAAATGGCGGAAGTCGGATAGCAATCCAATGAAGCAACCAGTAGCCTTTTGTCGGACTACAATCACGTGGTACTAAAGTTGCCTGTAATTGGGTATATTTTATTATAAAACCCAAGTGTTCTTTAACAGCTTCATTCAGTTGTTCATAAGATTTACCAGCAACTTCTATTTCCACTAGTTTTTTTACCATAATTAACCATGAGTTCTCGGCGACGATCATACACCGCGGCTCAAAAACTAAACTTTGTTCATACGCTGAAGATCACGGAAACAGAGCTGCGGGGCGGGAATTCGGCGGAGTATCTGAGGTAAACATCAGACTATGGAGACGACAGAAGGAGCGTCTGCAGTCGCTCCCATGAAGCAAAATGGCCGATTAATAAACAAACTCTATTTCACGTGCGCATGGACATGCAATTCACAGATGTGAAATAAATAAATAAACACAGACGGGAAATAATCTGGTCCGGTAATTATGATTATTATCGCTGGTGGCTGCTGCCAATCGTTGTGATCCTGTGCTGTCACGTGTTCCGGACGTTGTTTTGTCAGGTTCTTGGTGCGAGTTGCTCTCGATGTCAGAATATGCTCCATATGCGCCGCGTGCATCCTAGCTGTCTTTAGCTCAAGGTTACGTAATGTGGGGGATGTGGGTGGTCATTCCTGCTTCTTTATGTCAGCACTGTCTCATTGAGTTGCATGAGGGTTATTTGTAACTGCCATTTTCAAAATGAATAAAAGAATGAGGGAACAGAACGAGACCACCAATGAACATCGTCCTCTCCCCCTCCCCCATGTGTGACCCACTTCCCCGTGTGTGACCCACTCCCCCGTGTGTGACCCACTCCCCCGTGTGTGACCCACTCCCACGTGTGTGACCCACTCCCACGTGTGTGACCCACTCCCACGTGTGTGACCCACTCCCACGTGTGTGACCCACTCCCACGTGTGTGATCCACTCCCCCGTGTGTGACCCACTCCCACGTGTGTGACCCACTCCCACGTGTGTGACCCACTCCCACGTGTGTGACCCACTACCCCGTGTGACCCACTCCCCTGTGTGTGACCCACTCCCCCGTGTGTGATCCCACCCACCCCCCCCCCCCCCCCCCCATGTGTGACCCATTCCCCAGTGTGTGACCCAATTGATCTGATAAATTGCCAGTAACCATTTTGTAAAACCGAATGTGCAGGTGCAGCATCTAAATGAAGATGTACAAATGTCACACATGTCCATGCCCATGGGATTCCCATGGGTGAACCCACTTGTATCAGAGAGTATGCTAGAACTCTCTATGTAGGGATGGTGCGGAAAAAAATGTCGATCCCATCTGCTACATACAAAACTAAAGTTGGATTATCTTCTTTAAAAACTCACTTAGGCTACATATGAGAGCCTACCTGGTCTGTTCAGCTGATTGTCGAGGCAAGGATCCCTTTTCAGTTCTCCAGACCATGGAAAAGGCAAAAAAAAAAAAAAGCAGGAAAACCAGATTGGTCTAACCCGGGAATTCATCTTGTCGTTCATAATAATAATAATAATAATCTTCTTCAGACGGCATATTTTTGAGCTGCCTCTATCAATGGCAATGATTCTGCTACCATCCGACATAGTTTTACTTCCTGTAACATCCTTTGGTATTATAATTCTAATAGCTTGAAAGGATTCCACGAAAAGTTAGCAAAAATACATTCCTTTGTAAAATAATAGGACCGGGATAGATGTGGCTATGACGGTCAACCCGCTTGATGGGGCGGGTGGCTAGACACATTTGCCTCAGTGTCGGCGTTATGGTTGATATTGTGAACATGGAATCAAATAATATCAGCAGAAATATCATGCCTCGGGAAATGCCTAGTTTTTCAGTGTTACATTTATGAAAATAAAATAATGGCGAGGTAGCAGTGCTACGCACCGCACACGTGATCACGAACCTTCCAGTCACGGGTCAAGGCAAAGGCAAACCACGTGATCAATAACCATCTCGAGTCAATTTTTCTCGGCGGCAGATTCGCTACGTCGGCGTATCACTGAAGCCGTCGTAAAGAACAGCCTGAACAAGGAATCCACTCGAATTGAATCTACTATAAATGGATGAGGGGTGTGTGTGTGTGTGTGTGTGTGTGTGTGTGTGTGTGTGTGTGTGTGTGTGTGTGTGTGTGTGTGTGTCATAGTTTTTCACGTCTATTAATGAATTACCTACTATTCAAATGTACATTTTAACCCCTTAGACTGCTGAGACCCCTTAGACCTTGGAAGACCCTTTAACACTTGAGACCCAAAAGACCCCCCGAGGACCCAAAACACCCAGATGACCCAAAAGTCATTGATGACCCAAAACACCCAGATGACCCAAAAGTCCTTGATGACCCAAAAGACCCAGATCACTCAAAAGTCCACAAAGACCCAATAGTCCCCAAGGACCCAAAAAGTCCCAGAGGACTCCAAATCACCCAAAAGTCCGCAAGGACCCAAAAGTCCTTGATGACACAAAATACCCAGATGACCCAAAAGTCCATGAAGAACCCAAATCACCCAAAAGTCCCCGAGGACCCAAAAGTCCCCAAGGACCCAAAATACCCTTGAGGACCCAAAACACTCCGATAACCCAAAAGTCCTTGATGACCCAAAAGATCCAGATCACCCAAAAGTCCCAAAAGGACCTAAAAAGTCCTTGATGACCCAAAAGTCCCCGAGGACCCAAATCACCCAAAAGTCCCCAAGGACCCAAAAGTCCTTGATGACCCAAAAGGCCCACATGACCCAAACGTCCTTGAGGACCCAAGATACCCTTGAGGACCCAAAACACCCAGATGACCCAAAAGTCAGACCAAAATGGCAAATGACCCTAAAGTCCTTGATTACTCAAAATATCCAGATTACCCAAAAGTCCACGAGGACCTCAAAAGTCCCCAAAGACCCAAAAGTTCCTGAAGATCCAAAAGATCCCAAAAGACCCAGATGACCAAAAAGTCCCGATGAACCAAAAGTCCCCGAGTACCCAAAAAATCCAGATGACCCAAAAGTCCCAGAGGACCAAAAAGACCCAGGTGACCCTGATGACTCAAAAGTCCCCAAACACCCAAAAGTCCCCAAAGACCCAAAAGTTCCCGAAGATCCAAAAGTCCCCAATTAAAATTTGGTCCAATAGACCAATGGGCCCCCTAATTTAATAAATATTTGAACTGATATTTAGTGATCCTTTCATCTTTGTTTTGGGATACTGCATCGACTGGAGTGGTTAATGGTCAATAAATTCATATTTAAATATAAAGATCCCAGTTTCCTTATGTCTATGCCCTATTACGTATGGCTACTGGGGTTGGGGATTTGGGAGAGTTACGTGGAGGGCGTAGGTGGAAAAATTATTTCAATAATAATAATAATTATGCCAGACACCCTTTGTTTTGAATACAATCACAATAAATGCTCTGAGATGACACGTAGTTGTATCTTTGAGTACATGAGTGAGAGAGACAATTTGAAAGTTATATATAACACATCATAACTTCGGTATTTGAAGAACAAAAGTCTCCATTGGTGTCTTTATCATATTGTAGGTGTACAACTGATTGGAGATTCTTGATGACTCATTCTGTTGATTGAGTAAAGGCTTTGTGGGTGCATGAAAAGGACTTTCCTTTCCCTATGCCTTGTTATTCCTGTAGTTCTTCAAATCTCCTTTGGGTCACTGAACTCTGGGTAGCGCTAGATCAACAAATCTCAAGACAGACAAACTGCAGACCATACTGGATAAGCAAAACAGGCAGCAGAGGGGGATTCAAAGGCAATCCTAACAATCCCTGGAATTCTGGCATCTTACCAGACTTGGCTCACTATTCCAGCACCACGAGCCTGAAGTTATCTCATGGAAAGGACACGGTCAGTCACAAAAGCGAATCCATTTGGAACAAGGCACGACGTGCGGCCAGTACACTGATCGTCCGAGATTTTATAAACCAGCTGCTGATTAATGACACCATCTCGTAAAAAGGCACTTTTTTTTTTACCCCCAGGCAAGTCCCACATTCGCTTACGAAGAAAATTGAATCGTATTTTTAAAAAAAAGAAAACCTATAACTTTGCCTTTGTGAAGATCACGAAGGCCCTGGAGGAATATGTGTGATGGATCAAACGAAAAAATAAGTATTGGGTTTCTTAAGTGCTACACAACTTAATTTTCGAAACTTTATCTTTGTTCAATAAGAGCGCTTTGTGCATAGTAAGATTTTCAAGTGTGTGTCTGTGTGTGTGTGTGTGTGTGTGTGTGTGTGTGTGTGTGTGTGTGTGTGTGTGTGTGTGTGTGTGTGTGTGTGTGTGTGTGTGTGTGTGTGTGTGTGTGTGTGATATTATGTGTGTGAGTGTGTGTTTTATGCATGCGTGTGTTCTTCTTGAAACTAAGCTCGGTGGATATACTGATGCGGAACCACGGCTGAGATTGTGGACCCATAGTTTGGAGAGGTTCTGAGCTGAAAGGGTCGAAACGTTGACGAAGAACGGAGCCGATCCAGACAGTCTGAAAATGTCCCTCTCTCGTAACATACGAGTACTAAGGTTTTACTTGAGATCTACATAAACTTTAACCATTACTGTTCAACAACTTATTATAACTAGCAACGGTAACCGCCCTATGGGCCGGGCTTCAATTGGGAGGCCCAAATGAAAAGGCAAAAGATCAGAAATTGAAGGCTTTTTTATTTTAAATAAATCTTTCTTGGGAAAACCACATTTCCAAGCTGGCCTCCAAAGCCAGTCGCCGACTGGGCATCCTCTGTCGTGCGAAGTCCTTCCTCGGCACACCTGAGCTCCTCACCACATACAAGGCTTTCATCCGCAGCCCAATGGAATACTGTTCTCCCCTATGGGCCGGTGCTCCTGCCTCACACCTGGCTCGGCTTCACGCTGTTGAAACCAAAGCTTTCAGAATTATTGGAATCTCCCGCGATGAAGCTATCTCTGAGGGCCTTTCACTCACTCACCGCAGGCAGGTAGGTGGTCTTTCTGTCTTCTACCGACTCCTCTCCGGCCTTGCACCCCCAGCTCTCTCTGTGCTCTGTCCCCCAAATATTCCTACAGGTCGCACAAGATCTGCCAGCAACCCTCTGATGGTTAAACTGCCGAAATCTCGGCTCTCTGCTCACCTTCACTCTTTCATTCCTCTTTTCTCCCGCCTCTGGAACAAACTCCCTCACTCCCTTCAATCCCACTCCTCCCTCCAGGTCTTTAAAACAGCTGTTCACCACCATCTCTTATCTTCCCCCATCCAAAACCTTGATCTTTTCTACCCCCGCTAATTCACCCCAGATCCACCTTGTTTGAAATTCCAACTTCTTTCCTGGAAGTCCTGGCAGTGTCCATATGTTTTATACCTCTCCCACCGCCCCCTTCCCATGCCCCCCCCCCAAAGCCCTCGCCCTCTCTCAGATCTCTCGATGTCTCCATGTCTCTCGGTCCCTGCTCTCAAATGTTGTGTTTGTGTCCTTCCCCCTCTCTCCCCATCTTGTCTACCGCTCCCGATGTTATATGTTTTATGTGTCGGTTTGTCTTTCTGTGTGATTAATGTTCGCTCTTTCACGAGCCTCGATATTGTATACAAACAAAAAAAAAAAAAAAAAAAAAAAAAAGATTTATATAAACATCCGTTAAATCATATCACACGGAAATCATCCAAATCTAAACAGTATTTGTAGAATTTCAATAAAAGCCACATCACTGTTCATATCGGTAAATATTATTCCAGCATCTTTGGAAAAACTGGAAAATTGGAAAATTGGAAAAATTGGAAATTAGAAAAAAAAATTGAAAAACAGTATAGCCTATTTTACTCCAGGGGGTCCCAGGATTACCCAACCAAAATTTCGTTGCGATCAGTTCAGCCGTTTTTGTGGTACCTGGGAACAGACGGACAGACAGACAGACAGACAGACAGACAGACAGACATTTGGCGAATTATAGTAAGATTGTTTGTGAGGAACAGTTTTATGAAATGAATAGCGTGTGTGTCACGTCCGGCGTGAGAAATGCAGTTGCATTTGGCTATTATTTGGTTCTTCAACATACACATTTAAATTCCTGTTAAAATACATAACGTTTCCACGACGTCTCCAATGGCAATTTGCTTGTAAAATAAGAGTTGAACAATAATGACTGCACTGTGGTCACAACTTGCAACAAAATTTGGTGAGGGGCCAATAGGGAAACACACATTTAAAGCACTCCTAAAAGATGAACAACGTGATTGAGAAACACATTTAATGCGCTATTAAAGGATTAACGCAACACATTGCATCCATGCCAGCCTCTGCCACGGTTATAGCAGAACGAGCTGATTCGTCACACGGTTACGGATTGCTTAACTCCAATATTGGAATGTTCAAAAATTACGTAACACTTTTTATTTAGTAATTTGCATAATCTGATTACTGTGCGTTCTGACCGGCATGATTAAACCTTACTATTGTTCAGCATATGATTAGATCTTTCGGAGTCCCTCATCGTGAATAACACTCGTCGCAAACAAAGCCAATGGAAATCTGATGCAACAAACCCGGGCAGCGTATAATCAGCAGAGGCCTACAGGCCTAATGTATTAGGCCCACTAAAAAACCAAAATGGCGGCCATATCAGTTTGTCTCGGTGCTATGGTTGGTGTGGTCCAACAACTGTCCGAACAATTAAAAAATCGACCCCCCAACAAGAACCCCAACAACAACAACAACACAAAGCGCATGTAGACCTGTGGCAATGTCACGGGTAAAAGTCGCAGATTGACTTCAAACTGACAGCGTCGTTTTCTTCTTTTTTCATATACAGCACAAGACTGCAGAGTAGCACCATTGGTTGAGTGTCGCTGATGCCCTCTGTATGGTAGAGCAGGAGTTTGTAATTTGTTCAGGGTGTCAGCAATAGCTCACCTACTCAACGCCGAGGACACCGTGGGATCTTTACCGTCCACCAATTGATGTTGGTAGACGGGACGCTCGTTTAACGTCCATCCGAGGGACGGAGCACACATTGATGTTTCACGCTGGCTGCGAGAAGCCTCGTTTTGGTGATTTGCTTTATTTATTTTTTGGATGTATAGGTATGAATTCAATTTAGGAAGTACTTATAACCCACGGTGTAGGTTATATTTATTCATCCATTCTCATATGCAAGAGAAGAGGTACTGACAAAATGCTTTCACAGTAAGGAAAAGGGGAAACTGTGTGGTTTGCCATTTCATATCAGCTTAGACACCAAGTGGTAATAGTTAGACACCAAGTTGGTGGGATGTTGTTGTCGGGAGAAGCTTAGGAAACCGTGTTGAAAGTCGAGTGGTCCTGCTGTGCTATATAATTGAAAAAATTGCCATTTGAATTTTCTGGAATTCCTCAACCTCAGGAGCTAGGAATTCCTTCCCTACCCAACCAGGGCAAATTGCTTGCTCCCCCAATTCCAAGCCAGATGCCTCGCAAATACGCAGCTCAGCTATTGGGCGGATGTGAAGAATGCTCCTGGAGGTATTCTTTATATCAGAAATTTTGTATCAATTTCTGCAGGAGGATTTTCTCTTTTGAGGAACAAGTGTATCTTAATAGAAGACAATTTATTGTCTGAATTGCTTAAGGTGGCATATTGCTCATTTGCACATTCTAATATATACTTTTGATTGTGGTGTTTTGGAACGCCATCCACAACCTGATGCTCTACTCTAGCCGGACAACGGGATATTGAAGGTTGTGCTTCTGTATTTCCATCCCTCCAGGTACGTCCTTGACAATGAAAACCTCAATGGTCCAAGAAGATGAACTGCTCAAGCAAAGGTACGGTGGTGTCTGCCGCCATGGCAATCATCAACCTTGTTTCGAGAGAATTAATTACCCCGAGTCAACAAACACCCGAACAGTTTGAAAATTCTCCAAGCTTGTGATGACATGACATCAATCACGAATCTGCCATAAGCTTTTTGAAAACTTCTTCTTTATTCGCGAGACATGCTAAAAGAATCATTGCTAAAATAATCATTTAATGTGTTAAAGAGTCACAAATAAATGCCTCAAATAACATCCCGGAGCGATTTTGCAATTATCGCTTCATTCTTCTGACGTTAATTTGACTTCAAAAAGTTTGTAGCTTCAAGTAAGTAGTTTTGATGGATAAAATATGCTTCGTTCGCTGCGCTGCCCGGATGACTGATGGGATACCAAGCTCATTTCTTTTTCTTTTTTTTTCCTCCAGTCGTGGAAAGAACTTCCATCAGCGTTTTGAAATCTCCATCCGTGTTTTGCTGACAACCACATAATTAAAATGGTTGCACCGGAATGACTTCCAAATGAGGTGAGTAATGTTGTGTAATAGACTTATTCTCTTATATTTGAATTACGTCGTGTGATAGCTTTGAGATACTTTACAACGTTCTGATGAGCAGACGTTGCAGATTTAGTCAAATTCAAAATGGGCCAAATATTTGATTTGCTTATTTTATGTTATAGTATCAGGTTGACGTTATGCAGTGGTTTTGTTGTTTTCTCATTTTCATGGACAACGAGCTGAGTGGAACGAGTGGAGCATACGTGTGGCATTCAAAATGTTCTTGGAACGAGATACTCTCAATCTTACTATAATTCACCAAATGTCCGTCTGTCCGTCCGTTACCAGGTACCGCAAAAACGGCTGCACCGATCGCAACGACATTTTGGGTGGGTAATCCTGGGACCCCCTGGATTAAAATAGGCTATACTGTTTTTCAAAAAAAAAAATTCAATTTTTCCAATTTTTCAGTTTTTCCAAACACAATGGAATAATATTTATCGATATGACCAGTGATGTGGCTTTTATTGAAATTCTACAAATACTGTTTAGATTTTGATGATTTGCGTGTGATATGATTTAACGGATGTTTACATAAATCGTTTAAAATATAAAAAGCTTTCAATTTCTGATATTTTGCCTTTTCATTTGGGCAACCCAATTGAAGCCCCGCCAGTAGGACAGGTACCGTTGCTAGTGGTCTTCATATAATATAACAATAACTAGAAAGAGTACCTGTCCCAAGTGACTGGAAAAGCTAGCAGATGATCCCCTTCCCCTCTCTCTTCCCTCCACCACTCTTCCTCTCCCCAACTCTCTCCTCCACTCCCATGTCTCTTTCCCACTCCCTCCCCCACTCCTCTATTCCTCCCTCAATCCACTCTTCCTCCCCTGTCTATCCTCTTCACCCACCCTCCCCCATCTCCCCTCTCCCTCCCCTCTCTCCCTCTTCCTCACTCGTCTTCATTCATGTATGTAGGTATGAATGGAATGCGTAACCATGCTAACGGTTTTTTTTTCAACCAACCAAATTGATGACTACCTTTCCAACGATAGATAATCAAATAAATGGTACAAAGCAGGGAATGGAGTTCAATACTGCGAACAGATGCTTTTTGGGAGTGAAATACCATGCCAGTGAAGGAAGAAGATGTCGTTGTGTGTGCACACAAACAAAGAAAGACTACACTGGGACCCGTATCAATAACAGTCGCTACATGAATGGCAATATTACGCACTTGTGGCACTATTTTAGAAATAAACAACACTAAACATGACAAATATGCATAATAAATGAACACTGGATATTTTTAATTTTTTATACATTAAGGCTCATGAAAGAACAAGAAAAAAAACACGCAAAAACAACAAGCAAGAACACAGAACAGACAATGGCGTTCACAGGAGCAACAAAAGTTGACACAAAAAGTTAGAATCTGAACCTAAAAATATGGCTACTGGTGTACCTGGCTGGTAATATAAAAAAATATGGTGTAAAATTAAATCAAATAATCAAATATATCACCTTTAGTAAGCCTATTCGATACAATCATGATAGGTGCACAAAACTCAACATAACACAGAGGATTATATACACAAAGTTATGGATTACGTCTGATGAATTATTTGCAATAAGGGGAGGGAAACGGGAACGGGTTGAAATGGGATTCTAAACATGAACGGTCAAAACGTTAGGCGGGACGTCTTTGATGTGCTTCAGGCGTAAATGTGAAATGCACAAACCTACAGTGTATAAGCACAGCATTGATTGCTTCAGAAAGAATAAAATTAAAATAACATGGATGATGTATAAGCACAGCCTCATTTGCTTCAAAAATAACTTTAAAAATGCAAGCGAACACTGGCTTGATTCCTCCATGCCTCAAAAAAATAACAACTCAGGTTATGTAATGAAGCTAAAACATTGCTATTGCTTATGTGCATATATAATGCACCATGCTTAAATAGCTTGGATTGATCCCAATTCACTGGGCCTCAGGCTTGAACACTGGACCTCCTGCCAACTCTATTATATCGTCATAATTAAAACTAGATATTTCCGATCACAAAGCGATCACCAAGGGTAGGCTTCGCCTGGCATATCCTTGGCGATTGCTCATGACTTATCCTTGGCCTACAATCCAATGATGGCATTTTTTGTTTGAACCGTCATATGACCTTGACCTTCAACATTTAATTCAGGATAGAGTGTAAATAAAGGAAATGTGTCTCCATCAACAATCCATCCATAAAACTCAACATCATGAAAATCGGAGGAAATTATTCAAGTCATGATCAAAAAGGATTTTTGTTAATTAATGAAGTTATTGTTTTTGTTAATTAGGTTACGATCTGAAAAAGTAGGTGAAGGAGGCTAATCAAATATCAGGTGCACAAATTCAATGCATGTACACTGTTATGATGCAAAACCATGTTGGAAGGCCGAGCGGTCTTTAGGTGACTGCCGCTTGCTGCATTGGCAAGAATGAGTGATTACAGAAAACGCAATATTTTTTCAGCCCACCATTTGACCTTGACCTTTAACCCAGAGGGGTATGACGTAAATAAAACGTAAATGCGCCTTGCTCTAGTCTAGGCTATCTAGTGGGGGAAATATTGTTCCGATCAGACAAACCATAGTCAAGTTATGGTTAACAATGTTAAAATTTCTATAATTAGGTCACGACCTTAATAAACCCGAACGACACTCAGTAGAGAGCATACCTCTGCCTTGTTGGCCATATTACTCAATGCTGAAGAATCACTTAAAAAATCTACTAGCTGGATCCATATCCGGATCTTCACCAAAATTGAATCGATTCTTCACCTATCTTCACCAACAACCTGTCCAACAAGTTTCCTCGAAATCCATCCATAACTCTTTGAGATATCCTGCTACGTATAGTTTTTGGCCCTATCTCCCAATGGTGAAGAATCACTTTAAAGATTATAGTAGCCAGAGCCGAATCGTCGTCTATCGTCCGAATATCGTCCGAATCCATCTACAACTTTCTGAGATATTTTGTTCACAAACGGACAGACAAACAAACAGACAGGGGTGAAAACACAACCTCCATCCACCTTTGGTGGCGGAGGTAATAAGTCAAGGTCAAGAAAACTAAGGCCAACCACACCTACCTTTTATTACCATTATTGACGCAAAATTTCATTCCAAAGGTTCCAGGTGGATCCGAGATACAGCTCGGAAATTGGGAGTGTTGGGATTTTAGAAAGAATTTTCATTTTAATTTTTCTAAATGGTGCTTTAGTACTCATAGGGTCCAAGAAACTCTGTGGTACCATTAAACAATTGGGGTTCTTAATTGTAGAAACAAACCCTAGAACAGCAATAAGCCTCACTCTATCCAAAAGTGGGAGGCCTAATAATAATGGAGGCCCGTACTCGACAGAGCTTCGAGGTGTTCAAGCCAATTCAAGAAACGTTTGAAGGCCAGATCCATTCCCAGACAGCCACCCATCCCAAGATACTCGACGGAAGGTGGTTTAGGCTGGAATTTT